>NW_025214962.1:0-36088 GCF_004010195.1 Chiloscyllium plagiosum
AGAAGCATCTCACGACATTAGTTAAGGTTTGGCTTAATCTCCACTGTCACGATTGAAGAATGTGGTACAGTACTTATTGAAAGTGAGTGGTCACTTTGGGAATAAGGACCCCGAAAGTTGGCACATAAACATTGCCTAAGTCCTCAATGCAAAGCGTAGTAAACTAACTGAAATATCATACATGCTCAATATTAAATAATTTACTGGCCCCGACTGTACGATCTTGATGGGCAGTACTATAGTTGAATGTAACAGTAGTAGAGACACGAGTTGATTCTCAGAGGTGATCAGCTGGTACATACCCTCGTCGGGTGCTGCCAGGTTGTCAGGGTCACTATCCACCATGTCACATTCAGTTTCCCCTCCATAAGCGAACTCTAGACCGATTGAGTCGCACTCGCATTCCTCCACCGCCAGCTTGTCCATTCTATGGCGACTTAATTCCCCGCCAAGCCTTGGTCAGCAAACAACATTACTGTACTGAGCTTTACCGTCACCTGATACTGAGAAACCATGACGAACTTTCAACTCCTCTTCAGAAAACATCCGGTGTCAGAACCTTGAAATAGAGAGTGTCTTTCTAACAAAGAAATACAGTGGGTCTTGCACACATCATTGCCACTTCACTGACGTTAATCATTTGCAAACAGTTGCGTTTTAAAGCCAACTTTGCCACAGCTGGAGAAAATATTTTAATACAAATCTGACAAAAGTTTATATGTAATATCGCTAAATGTATACAATATGTTCTGTCATGTCTGTTTCTGCGACCTGTTTGGTTTTTTTCTGGGCTAAACTGAAATTATTTCCTTAAACATGAATTTTATCGTCATCATGTTAATACGGAACGGTTGTGTTTCTCTGTTTAAGTGTTGTACGTTTCTCTTTTCAATCCCCGTTGATCAGACTTCTCTTAAAATAAAACCCTCTCAATCAGCTGCGAAGTTCTGTGTTCTTGCCTTCCAAATCCGCTCCGAGAACTCTACACACTCTGATTTCCTCCCGCTTTACACAACACCAGGTTATAGTTCAACAGGTTTATATGGAAGCACTAGCTTTCGGAACGCTGCTCCTTCATCAGGTGGTTGTGGAGTTTAAGATCTTATGCCTCTAATGGGCGGCACAGTGGCACAGTGGTTAGCACTGCTGCCTCACAGAGTCAGAGACCTGCGTTCAATTCCTGACTCAGGCGACTGACTGTGTGGAGTTTGCACATTCTCCCCGTGTCTGCGTGGGTTTCCTCCGGGTGCTCCGGTTTCCTCCCACAGTCCAAAGATGTGCAGGTCAGGTGAATTGGCCATGCTAAATTGCCCGTAGTGTTACGTAAAGGGGTAAATGTAGGGTAATGGGTGGGTTGCGCTTCGGCGGGTAGGTGTGGACTTGTTGGACCGAAGGGCCTGTTTCCACACTGTAAGTAATCTAATCTAACCTGGCGTTGTGTGATTTTTAACTTTGTACACTCCAGTCCAACACCGGAACCTCCAAATCATGACAGATAACATTCTGTATGACTATGACACGGATAAACTTTGCCTTCTCGTCCTCTTGACCTGTCTGCATCCTTTGATACAATTGACCAAACAAGCCCCCTCCAAAACTGCCTTATAGTGGCTTCTCTTTCATCCACACCGATACCTCCAGTGAATCCCAAGAATTTATCCTTGGAGTGCTCATCCACTTGCTGTTCCTTGGCAACGTTGTCCAGGGACACTTCACCGTTTTTATATTTATGCTGATCATACCCAGCTCTTTCCACTTGTTCATTGTTGCACCTGGTCCAAATTTTAGTTCCCTTGATACCAACTCCACCATTTTCCAGGCAACAGGTTGAGATTAAATAGATCTGTTCTCAAGCATTACATTTGATGTCACCTCTGAGTCGTACCAATACTAAGTCTGCCATTTCTATCTCTGTAACATCGCTCAACTTTGCCCCTGAAATAACTCCACATAGGCCGATGTCCCATCACCAAGTCACCCTTTATTCACACATTAAAAAGTCCTTGACATTGATCCAGCTTCCTTACAGTCAGCTCTCAGAGTGAACAGAACTTCTGACACCAATGTTTATTTCTGTCAGCCAGAGCTCCTTGATTGGACCACATTAACAGCTCCACTCAGGGAACTCATATTCTATGAGGTCCACCTGGCTGACCTTGTTACAATCATTACTTCCCTTCCCCTCTGAGTCGAAGGATATAGGCTGTTTGTTTTGTAGCTCCTCCTGGGGCATTTTAGCATTGGGTCAGGTTCCTCCAACTCTACTTCTGATATGGGTGGCATGTATCGTACAGTAGCTCGCCTCTTGTGCCCAGAGCATCTTGGAAGAAATTCATTATCCTCTTCAAAGGCATTGACATCCAGTCTGTCCATCTCAGATTCCAAGCTATCTGCAATACGAGACGGAGAGGGAAAACTCAAGGGTTCTGGAACAGTCAGAAATGTAATCAAGGAGCTGGGCACAAGTTGCTCCCGCATTGTTTGCAGCTTTCATATGGTCAATGTGCTTGTCACACCCACCTGATCTGTATGTGTCACTAGACCTAAACTCGCGTTGACCATGCCTCTTACTCATGAAGGGCCATACCTGTGGTTCATGCACCAAACTGAAGCAAACTCTCTCTCTTGCTTAGCAAAGTCTTGCATCCAGCATTGTCATTTCACCCTCCCTCTCCCCCAGGTCTGGGGAGATCAGATTTAACCTGGTGCAGCTTCTTCTTGCATTAACAGTTTGGTATCTAGTGAAGCTTAACTGTTTCTTTAAGCCTGCCTTCAAAATTTGGACTACTCTTTTGCCAGACCATTAGATATTGGATGGTATGGAGCTGTCCTTAGGTATTGAACATCATTTGAATTTAGGAAATACTCAAATTCCTTGCTGATAAACAATGGCCCATTGATCAATACTTCCAAGATGCACACAGTTTTTCTATTGTCACCTCCACGATTGATGAATGAACACATCCAGCCATTTTGAGTGGGTATCCATTTGACTAAGAACATTGAGCCCACTGAAAAGATCTGCATAGTCAACGTGTAACCGTGTCCAGGGTTTACCCGCCCATTCCCACGAATGTGAGAGAACTGCAAATGCTAATTTTTGTCCTGGGTCACTGCCCCACCAACACAGCAATGTCTGCAACCAATCCTGGCCACCAGACATAATTTCCCACCAATATCTTTTGTTTTGGAAACTCCTGGATTGGGTTGGTCGAGATCAGCCAGTACCTGGCAACGACCTTTGCTCAGGACGATCACCTCTTCGTCCTCTACTGTGATCTGGTCTCTCTGGGTCCGAAAACATTTTAATTCTGGTTATGATGGCCGTTTGGTTTCCCCCCTCACCACCAGCTGTTTCAGTTTTTCTAGGACCGGATCTCGCCCAAAATCTGATGTTGTCAGTTGTGACTGGAAGTGTGTCCAGAAAACTTAAAACCATTGCAGACTCCTCCAGTGGCGGTATCACTGCTGGCTTATCTGATGACAGGAGGTGGCTGAATTTATCTGCATTTGCTGCTTGGCCTCTGGATGGTATTCCAGCTTGTAATTATATGCACTTAGTATTCAAACCTCCTGTTGAATTCAGCCTGAGCTGTTGGCGGCACTGCCTTGTCCTCTTTAAGTAGACCTATCAGGGGTTTGTGGTCTGTTATTATTGCAAATTTACATCCAATAAAGATATTGGTGGAATTCCTGACTCCAAATATGACTGTCAAACTTTCCTTCCGTAGCTGGGCGTATTTTTGCTCTGCATTAGCCAAAGTACTGGATGCATACGCAATTGGGCATTCCTCTCCATTGGGCTATTAATGAGGTAGGACTACCCCAATGCCATATGGGAAGGCATTGCATGTTAACACCAGATCGTGTTGGGGACCACTTGAGAGGATGATAGCTGTTTCTTCATTTCTCTGAAAGCTATGACTTGGCTCCATGATCATTTCCAAGGTTGACCGTTTTTTAAGAGTTGCCAGGAATAAGGCCAGGTTATGTATGATCTTTACATAATAGTTCACCAGTCCAAGGAAAGGCGTAAGCTCCGGTGCAGATATGGTAGCCAGGGCACTTTTGTTTGCCCTCACCTTATTTCCAACAGATGTAACCCAGTCTTGTTAACTCTGTAGACCAAGTAGGTCGCTTGGGTTGCCTGGAACACATTTTTCCCTTCCATGGCATACGCCCGCCAGGGAGAAATGTCTAAGGACTATGTCTAAGTTCTTTAAGTGCTCCTTATTGGTCCTCCCTGTTATTAGTACATCAAGTAGATAAATGGCAGTCCTTGTAAATGTTTTCCATTGTCTGCTGAAAAATTGCACAACCTGACAATACCCCAAATGACAGTCTCGTATATTGGTACAAATCCATATGGGTATTGAAGTAAATCCTCATCTAACAGCAATTGCAATTATGTATGGCTCATGTATAGCTTCGTAAAGGACACACACACACACTAATCCTTGTGTCTAAATCCTCTATGCGGGGGATTGGGTATTTATCCAGCTGTGAAAAGCAATTTACTGTTTATTTAAATTCCTCATGTAGGTGAATCAACCTGTTGGGCTTAACAATCAGTATAACTGGTGCTTTCCATTCTGAAAACTGATCTGATGATTCCTTCACTTTCCAGCCTTCTGATTTCTGTCTCTACACTAGGCAGGCTTTGCAGAATCATGGAATTGCTTCTTGGTCAACATGCAAAGTGGCCATGTCTCCTTTGATAGTCTGCAGACTTCCTGAAAAACTTCCAGGTATTTACTTTAGGCTTCAGTCAGGAAACCATTTTCTAACTGAAAAATATTGAGCTAATCTAGGTGAATCATTCTCAACAATTTCGCCCTATCAAGCTTGGACCCGAGCCTTTTACTACAATCAGCAGCAATTGAACCAGCAGCTTCTCATAAGAGACCAGAACCAAAATTGTACTCTTAATCTGTAATGGTTCTCTGGTATAGGTTCTCAGTCTAGCTGAGGTCTTGCACAAACGTAAGGGTTGGAGTTCAAAACGAATATTGTCACAGGCTGATTCTGCAATCACTGAAATGGCCTCCATTAGAACTGGTTGACCATTTAATCTGACGTTTATTTTCTTTGGTTCTGATTTGGATGTTGCTAAGCAATTTAACTGTTCCAAACGAGATGTGGATGGATTTTGCAGGGTGTGCACTCTTCTGGATACTGGCCTATGAATTCTCTTATTCAATTGAGGTCTAGTGCGATACTCTTGCTGTCTCAAATTCGCATTCCAGCAGCAACTGCAACGGGTTGCTGGCCTTGATCCTGAAGAAAGTTTTAACCGTTTGTTTGGGGTTTGTATTTGTTTTGGGGCTTTGCTGTCCACTGATCTAGAGTCCCTCTGTTCGGGATATGTCCTGAGTGAGTCTATGCAATTGCTTCACTCAAGAGGTGTTCCCCAAGCTCAGTCGGACTGGCAAGGGTGTCCATTTCCATTGGAATGTAGCAAACCATCAAAAGTGTAATGGAAGTAATGGAGAGAAGGAAGGGGCTAATTCAAAATGAAATTGGAGGGGAAAATAAAGAACTGAATCCCCCATGGTGTCCACCTCTTTCTAAAGGCATCGAGAGCTACAGAATGATTAGATTAGATTAGATTAGATTACATTACATTACAGCGTGGAAACAGGCCCTTCGGCCCAACAAGTCCACACCGACCCGCCGAAGCGCAACCCACCCATGCCCCTGCATTTACCCCTTACCTAACACTACAGGCAATTTAGCATGGCCAATTCACCTGACCTGAACATCTTTGGACTGTGGGAGGAAACCGGAGCACCCGGAGGAAACCCACGCAGACACGGGGAGAACGTGCAAACTCCACACAGTCAGTCGCCTGAGGCGGGAATTGAACCCGGGTCTCAGGCGCTGCGAGGCAGCAGTGCTAACCACTGTGCCACCGTGCCACCCACCTCATTGATTGACACTACATACTCCTTCTCCAAGGGCACCAAGGAATGAAATAAAACCATGGAAGGGGGCAGACAGTGGGTAGAGATAGCCCCCTCCACAGTCCCACTGTCTGAACCTGTTTATAGCCAATCTGGCCAGGCGTAGGAGCAAACATTCAAGGAGATCCTCCGATCTCCCACACCCCTCCGCACGGGTGTCTGAAGATCGGGAGCAAGAGGTTGAAATGCAACCAAAAACACAACAAAAGGTTTTTCAAATAATTAAAAAGGGGTTGCAAATACCCAAAACCAACATATACATAGTCCATGGACTCCACAGTGCTGCCAAATAAACAGTTAGGCTTGGGGGTCCATGAACAACCACCATCTTTGGTTATTTGGAACTGCTGTGCGCAACACCTCCATCTCAGGTCCTGAAGTGAAAAAGGGAGGATTCCTGTGTAGAGAGGCACAGTGGCTCAGTGGTTAACACTGTAGTTTCAAAGTGCCAGGGACCCGGATTCGATTCCAGCCTCAGGCAACTGTCTGTCTGGAGTTTGCTCATTCTCCCTGTGTCTGTGTGGGTTTCCTCTGGGTGCTCTGGTTTCCTCCCACAGTCCAATGATGTGCATGTCAGGTGAATTGGCCATGCTAAATCGCCCATAGTGTTAGGTACATTAGTCAGGTGTAAATATAGGGTAGGGGAATGGTCTGGTGGGTTACTCTTCGGAGGGTCAGTGTGGGCTGAAGGGCCTGTTTCCATACTGTAGGGAATTTACTCTAACCTAATCACTGTAGATCCTTGCTGTCTGGCAGTAAATAAACATGTGACAGTGTGTTGATGGCGGACATAAGAATCAAGGTGGATGGTGCGCAGCAGGGGTCTATACAAAAAAATGCCTCTTTGTGGGGCACAAAATGCCTCTTTGTGGGCGGCATGGTGGCACAGTGGGTGGCATGGTGGCATAGTGGGTGGCATGGTGGCACAGTGGTTAGCACTGCTGCCTCACAGCGCCAGAGACCCGGCTTCAATTCCCGACTCAGGCGACTAACTGTGTGGAGTTTGCACATTCTCCCCGTGTCTGCGTGGGTTTCCTCCGGGTGCTCCGGTTTCCTCCCACAGTCCAAAGATGTGCAGGTCAGGTGAATTGGCCATGCTAAATTGCCCGTAGTGTTAGGTCAAGGGGTAAAATGTAGGGGAATGGGTGGGTTGCGCTTCGGCGGGTCGGTGTGGACTTGTTGGGCCGAAGGGCCTGTTTCCACACTGTAAGTAATCTAATCTAATCTAATCTAATCTAAAATATACACGACACATATTCAAGATATGGTTCAGCTTATGGGGTACAGGCTCCTGACTGAGGTTCAGGACTCTGGGGCCAATGTGAAATTCCATATGAGGAGGGCTACACACAGATGGGATTCATTCACATACCTGCACATCCTCCAACTGGTACACGACAGCAGGTCTGAGCCCTGCCATTTACAGGCAACAGAAGATCTTCAGTTGAACATTCTCCCAACTGAGCTATTTCAACTGGGAACACCAGTCGAGTTAGATATTTTCCTAATCAACCTATTCACACATGCGATTACATATTTTTATTGGGCAGGGCTTGAACCACTACACTACTCACATCTACCCACTACTCACATCAGAGGTATGACACAATACGAGAATCCTTCAGAAGGCCTACTGGGGCAAATTATTTAAATGGAGGGATCTGGGTGTCATTGTGCAAGAATCACAGAAAGTTGGTATGTAGGTGCAGCATATAATGAGAAAAGCAAATGGAATCCTGGCTTTTATTGCAAATATCTAACGACTGGTGTTCCCAGTTAAAATAGCTCAGTTGGGAGAATGTTCAACTGAAGATCTTCTATTGCCTGTAAATGGCAGGGCTCAGACCTGCTGTCGTGTACCAGTTGGAGGATGTGCAGGTATGTGAATCCAGCTTTGGTCTCTACTTGAGGAAGAATGTGGGGCACTGGAGGCAATTCAGAGGAAGTTCACCAGATTGATTCCAGGGATGAAAGGGCAGTGGTACAAGGAGTGGTTGAATAGCTTAGGCTTATACTGATTGGAGATCAGAAGAATGAGGGGGTTATCTGATTGAGGAATGGACAGTGTTAAAGGGGATTGATAGGGTGGGCACTGAACAGATGCTGCCCCTTGTGGGACAGTCTCAAACAAGAGACCATAGATATACAGTTGGTTCTGCTATAATATGATAGTTCCATTCTCATGCAACCCAGTGTTAAAAGCAAAATTGCATAATAGCAGCACCATTTAAAGTACTAGGACCAGCTTTGTGTTATAGCAAATATATGCATTAAAAGTTTGCGTTATAGAAACAGTGTCCCCAATTCATCAATCGTGTTAAAGCAAATTCGCATTAACAAAACATGCATTATAGCAGAATGACCTGTCGAGTGAGAGGGGGTCTGAGATCTCATGAAACTACTTCTCTCAGTGGATTGTGAATCTATGGAACTCACTGCCCCAGAGTGCAGTGGAGGCAGCACCAATTAGGAGATTCAAGAAAAAAATGGATATGTTTCTGATGAAAAGCAGGATAAAGGACTATGGGGAGCAGGCAGGAAAGTGAAGTTGAGATCAGGATAAGATCAGCCATGATCATAGAGTCATAGAGATGTACAGCACGGAAACAAACCCTTCAGTCCAACCCGTCCATGCCGACCAGATATTCCAATCCAATCTAGTCCCACCTGTCAGCACCCGGCCCATATTCCTCCAAACCCTTCCTATTCATATACCCAGATGTCTTTTAAATCAGGTATAGACAGGATAGATCAAGTGAATCCTTAGAACAGTATAAAGGCAGTAGGAGTATACTGAAGAAGGAAATCAGGAGGGCAAAAAGGGGACAGGAGATAGCTTTGGCAAATAGAGTTAAGGAGAATCCAAAGGGTTTTTACAAATACATTAAGGACAAAAGGGTAACTAGGGAAAGAATAGGGCACCTCAAAGATCAGCAGGGCGGCCTTTGTGTAGAACCACAGGAGATGGGAGAGATATTAAATGAGTATTTTGCATCAGTATTTACTGTGGAAAAGGACATGGAAGATACTGAATGCAGGGAAATAAATGGTGACATCTTGAAAAATTTCCATATTGCAGAGGAGGAAGTGCTGGATGTCTTGAAATACATAAAATTGGATAAATCCTCAGGACCTGATCAGGTGTACCCTAGAACTTTGTGGGAAGCTAGGGAAGTGATTTCTGGGCCGCTTGCTGAGATATTTGTATCATCGATAGTCACAGGTGAAGTGCCGGAAGACTGGAGCTTGGCTAACATCGTGCCACTGTTTAAGAAAAGTGGTATGGACAAGCCAGGGAACTATAGACCGGTGAGCTTGACGTCGGTGGTGGGCAAGTTGTTGGAGGGAACCTGAGGGACAGGATGTACATGTATTGGGAAAGGCAAGGACTGATTAGGGATAGTCAGCGTGGCTTTGTGCGTGGGAAATCATGTCTCACAAACTTGATTCAGTTTTTTGAGGAAGTAACAAAGAGGATTGATGAGGGCAGAGTGGTAGACGTGATCTATATGGACTTCCGTAAGGGGGCGGACAAGGTTCCTCATGGGAGACTGTTTAGCAAGGTTAGATCTCATGGAATACGGGGAGAACTAGCCATTTGGATACAGAACTGGCTCAAAGATAGGCAACAGAGGGTGGTGGTGGAGGGTTGTTTTTCAGACTGGAGGCCTGTGACCAGTGGAGTGCCACAAGGATCGGTGCTGGGTCCTCTACTTTTTGTCATTTACATAAGTGATTTGGATGTGAGCATAAGAGGTATAGTTAGTAAATTTGCAGATGACACCAAAATTGAAGGTGTAGTGGACAGCGAAGAGGGTTACCTCAGATTACGACCGGATCTGCACCAGATGGGCCAATGGGCTGAGAAGTGGCAGATGGAGTTTAATTCAGATAAATGTGAGGTGCTGCATTTTGGGAAAGCAAATCTTAGCAGGACTGATACACTTAATGGTAAAGTCCTAGGGAGTGTTGCTGAACAAAGAGACCTTGGACTGTAGATTCATAGCTCCTTGAAAGTAGAGTCGTAGGTAGATAGGATAGTGAAGAATACATTTATGCTTTCCTTTATTGAGTATTGAGTACAGGGGCCAGGACGTCATGTTGTGGCTGTACAGGACATTGGTTAGGCCACTTTTGGAATATTGCGTGCAATTCTGGTCTCCTTCCTATTGGAAAGGTGTTGTGAAACTTGAAAGGGTTCAGAAAAGATTTGCAAGAATGTTGCCAGGGTTGGATGATTTGAACTATAGGGAGAGGCTGAACAGGCTGGGGCTGTTTTCCCTGGAGCATTGGAGGCTGTGAGGTGACCTTATGTAGGTTTATAAAATACTCATTTATTATCAATGGCTGAATTGCCTACTCCCAATGCTCCTCCTGCACTTTGTTTTCCTATCCAAGTATTAACCAGGCCTGAGTCTGTTTAGCTTGTGAGATCAGATGTTTTTCAACTAATCTGGCTGTAGGCCTAGTTGAGTTGGACATTTGTAATTTACCTGCTCAGACATGTTACTACACACCTCTGGAGTAGATGGGACTTGAACCCAGACCTTCTAGCTCAGAGAGAGGGACATTCCGACTATGCCACAAGAGCCCTTTTATTAGTTGAATTAAGTATTTTCTAATCCACCTGCTCAGAAATGTTACTACATGTTTTTGGAGCAGGTGGAACTTAAACTGAGGCCTCTTAGTCTACGTCACTACATGATTAGAGCCCTTTTACTAGTTGAATTAGAGGCTATCCAACTGAGCTAGTTACACCTGAGTACCTCTCTTAAATTAACTTTCAGTGCTGAACTGAGGGAATTTTGCATTATTAGAAACTCAGATAAGATATGAAACCAAAGTCTCACTGCCTAGTCACAAGATGTATGCAATATTCCAAATCGAGCAAGGAGCATTCTTTATGTCCTGGCCAACTTTCTTCCACCAACCACCAAACTAAAAGTAGATTTAGTTCAAAATCGCACAACACCAGATTGTAGTCTAACAGGTTTATTTGTAAGTACAAGCTTTTGGAGCGCTGCTCCTTCATCGGGTATCTAGTGGGACAGGATCATAGGACACATGAAGGATTAGGGTTGTACTTCCAAATAAGCCTGTTGGACTATAATCTGGTGTTGTGTGATTTTCAACTTTGCCCACCCCAGTCCAATACGGGCATTTCCACATCTTAACAATAGATTAATTGGTCAATCACCACATTTGGTGTTCTGTGTTTGTACTGTGTACAATTTGGCTGACTCATTTGGTTCCGCCCCTGAGGTTTCATATTAATGTAACTGTGTGCACATCAATGTATGACATTCACATTACATTGATGACATTACAGTTTATGTGGCGTCTCTCTACCTCCAAAATAATTCATTAATTAAAGAACACTGAGATGTTGAAATTACGGGATAAAATGCTAAAGAATTTTCCTAACAATGACAATGCTTGTGTTGTGGTGAGCTGTGTACAGTAATGAAAACTTCAGCCTGAGAAGAATGTACGGGTGGCTGCAGATGTCAGAGGACTGTACTTCTGGAGGACCTACATCAGTGGCAATATTTTTAAAAACTAATTCTGAAGATATGGACATTGTTCACACATTTATTGTCCATCTCAGGATGTCATTGATCAGCGATGGTGAACACCCCCCTGAGTCGCTATGGTCAGTTGGTGAATATATACCCACAATGATGTTAAATGGAGAGTTCAAGGAATTAACTGGAAATTTCCTCTGGAATCATCTAGTAATGATAGCAGCTGACCTCCAGACATATACTTTGCTTATTGATGGAATGATGGAATAATACCTTTCCTCATTTCTGGGCGAGTTTTCCAAGATCAAAATCCAGAGGACTTTGTAAGCACTTGACATCTTTAGGAGTGAGGGGTGACAACTATCCAGTATCGTCCTGCATGCCCCAGAACTAAAGACCAGTTTCTTGGATACCACTGCAACCCACCTTGGAGAAAAGTTATTCAAATGTTAAAAAATAATTGCCTTTGCAATTTTCTTTGAATATGTTTAGTTTCCGGGTTATAAATGTCTTGGAGGTGAAGGTAAAGCTGGTTGAATGAAATGCAGTGTTATGTGGTGAAAACTGAGGAATACATTCCACCGGAATTGGAAGCCTGAGTGAGAATTTTTTAAAAAGTAGAATGCAGAATGCTGTACATACAGAAGCGATAAATAAGCAACCAAAAATGACCGTTTATTCTGATTTGATATGCCCAAGGACACCTCTTTAAGCTGCCAATTTTTCAAGGAATTGCCATCTGTTTTGTGCTCAAAAACTTGTGTGACATTGCTTTGTTAAGTAGGACAAGGTGACATCAGCACAAAATCCCCAGGAGTTACTCGGTCAGTTTTGCAAAGCTGCAGTGACAGGAATTAGGCTCCAGCAGTCACTTAGCAACGGGGGTGCTGAGTTGCAGTTATAGATTGTGAACTCTATGGGTCACATAGGGACAATTTTGATGAGCTGCAGTAACAACGTCTCAGCCAATGCTGAGTTAGAGTGACAGAGTGCAGGGATCAGGCACAGGAGGAGAGCTCCTGTGGTATAGGTACTTAACCTTAGGGGTCACTCATGGAGGAGAACTGAAATGTCATGAAAGGGTTTGGTGGTTGAGGGACAAGCTGCAGTAAGAGGGTCTCAACCCCAGGGGTCGCTCAGGGCCAGCAGTGTTGACCTGCAGTAAGAGGAGAAAGTGAGGGCTGCAGATGCTGCAGTAAGAGGGTCTCAACCCCAGGGGTCGCTCATGGACAGTGGTGTTGAGCTGCAGTAAGAGGGTCTCAACCCCAGGGGTCGCTCAGGGACAGCGGTGTTGAGCTGCAGTAAGAGGGTCTCAACCCCAGGGGTCGCTCAGGGATAGCGGTGTTGAGCTGCAGTAAGAGGGTCTCAACCCCAGGGGTCGCTCAGGGATAGCGGTGTTGCTGTTATTATCGTGGAAGCCGCGAGGCTCCACCTGCGTAGTAAGAAAGACAGAGAACAACAATAAAGGGTTGCAAGTTCTCACAAATTGATTGTTCAGTGTAGCTTTGGAAAAGAGAAACAACATAAAGGGAATAGTTTCAATCAAAGGTAAGCTTTAGGTTGATTTTCGTTTTTTTTGTAATTTTTCAGAAAGTTTGAAGCTGAATAGCTCACGCGAAGTTGCAATTTCCCAAGTGCGATATCGCATTAGTTTTCATAACAGGTTTGTTGGCCTTGCCATATGTATAACTGCTGGGTTATTTACGAGCTTCCACGATCTTGCTTTATGAATCTCTGCGTGAGGGAGGGCAGTGGCACAGAGAGACTGATTTCGCTGACAATTTCAGAAAAAAAAGTATCTTGAACAGTTAGAGGTGAGGAAAGTGGTAGCCACAGGTGAGTCCGGACTGGTTTGGTGTTTGTGGACATTTGTGATTTTGTGTACCCTGCTGGTCCTGTGGGAGGATGCTCTTCTCGTCGCAGGGAGCCCAGGACACGAGGCTACATGATGTTTTTCGTCTGTAGAATGTGTGACAGCACAATGTCAAGAGCTTAATATTAAATTGTTTACTTCGCTTTGAGTTTGTTTATTTGAAACAGATTCTAAATCAAAAAGTCCTACTCCCTTCTAATAGTGCTGATCAGCATTGTTTTATTTTGGCGAACTTCAACGTCAAAATTAAATTGTTCAGGAAACATCAAGCGAAAATGACACCTTTGTTTGAACTTTTGTTTTCTGCCCTTTGTTTAATCTGCAGGAAAATATTGCCCTGTGTAGGTTTAACCATGAGTGGCAAACATCACTTCTCTAAAGGTTAAACTATGCCTTAGACTATTAATAAGATTGAAATTAATTAAGGTTGCAGATTGTGTTTCAACTGAAAATACTTCATCTAATCAATAATCATGAAGCATGAACTAAAAGAATTGCACGTTCTCCACTTTTACAGGTCCAGCAAAAATATGTTAGTGGTGTTTATACAAGGGGTAAAATTAACAAATTCCTCATGGAGAATTGATATTCATCTCAGGATGCTAAGCCTGGTGACAATACCTTAAATATAATTCTGATGATCATCTTGAATACTGGGATGGTGTCACTGATTGGAAATGACACTTCTACAAAAACATTTCTCAGGCTGCTGCCAGGGTTTAAGGTAAATTAATCCTGTGCCAAAGGAGAGATTGTGAGGTGTGCAGATAGGTACAGTTGTTTAAAGATTTAAAAGAGGGAGAGGGAGGTAGCAGAACATCAGGTGCGGTATTCCAAAAATCTGGAATGACCTCTGGGTGGTTCGGTGGATGGAGGGCGGGTATTAGAAGCTAGTAGGGGGAAGCAATAATTTGGAGAAAGTGAGGTCTGCTGATGCTGGAGATCAGAGTTGAGAGTGTGTTGCTGGAAAAGCACAACAGGTCAGGCAGCATCTGAGGAGCAGGAGAAGGACTCCGGCATGAAACGCTGATTCTCTTGCTCCTTGCGTGCAATAATTTGGTGGTATTTCTTGTTTTAAATGATAAAATATTCTGCAAATGAATTTCCACACTGGCTCCCTTGTTTTTCTCTCCCCCAAGGTTTCTGTTACTCAGCCCAATTTATGGTAGAGGATTGAGAAATCGCTGTGGAAATTTGATTTTTTTTAAAAGATGGACTATAATGCAGAAGAATGTGTTTTGGTTTGTGATAAGTCTGAGCTTGTGTGTGGAACTATTTAAGAAAGTAATGACAACAAATATCTGGAGTAATTTGGAGATAAGGGGTGCATCTTAGTGTTATTCAGTTGGTACTTGAGATTTGTGCTGGCCTGGCGAGGCCACATTATTGCCAACTCTAATTGCCTTGAGAATTCACCAATGGCCAATGTTAAAAGTGGCGACATTGTGATGGTATTGTGCTGTTATGTTTTTGTGGAAGAAGCAACTAAATGGATTTCTCTGATAGCACCTCCTTGAGGATTGTATCCCAGTAAAAACGAGAAACATAGTTTTTATTGATCAAACCAGCATTGATTTGCTTCCTAGTACTGTTTCAGTGAGAGGGGTTGTTTGACTGATAAGAAAAATGTGGAGAATAAAAAGGCATTTATTTATGCATCACCAAAACAGTTTGCATAAATATTCGATTATAAAACTATTTTGTTGCAAACAGTTTATATTTGGGGAAATTTCTCAACCATTTTAATAGTGCCAATAAACTCTGTCTCAGATGTACTGCATATTTTAAGTGAAAAGTATACATTTCTTTCATATATAAATTTGGTTCTGTAATCTTTTAATGTATATTGTAGTACTACAGTTTCTACAGTACTACATTGTCAGAGAGACTTGATAGCACTGGAGAGGGTACAGAGGAGATTTACCAGGACTTTGGGCAAGTTACAAAGGGACATTGGGCAAACTGGGGTTAAGAAGACTGATTGGGATCATGATTGAGATGTATAAAATTATGAGGGGCACAGACAAGATAGACAGGAAGAAAAGTCTCCCCTTGGTCGAGGGATCAGAGAGCATACATTTAAGGTAAGGGATAAGAGGTTTACAGAGGGTATGAGGTGGTGTTTTTTCACCTAGAGTTTGGTGGGAGTCTAGAACTCAATGCCTCTAAGAGTAGAAGAGATAGAAAGCCTCATAGCATTTAAGAAATATTTAAATGTGCACTTGCAGTGCTGAGGCACACAGGGCTATGGGCCAAGTACTGGAATGGGATGAGAATAATTAGGTAATAAATTAATTAGTTAATACATAATTAGGTAAACAATTAAATAATTGTTTTTGACTGGTGCAGACTCAGTGTGCTGAAGAACATTTTTCTATGCTGTGGACCTCTAACTTTATGACAATGGAATGGATTGGAGTCAGACCAACCTCCGGAGACTATTAAATATGGTGGGCTGGACCCAGATGTAGAAGTCTTGCTCACATTGGGAGGCATTGGTCTCTTGGTACTATTGCTGGATTATTAATCCAGATAGGAAGAGCTTCTGCTAAATCATCGATCACGTCTGGGGGGAAATTGCGGTCTTTGAAGAAGGAAGCCATCTGGGTTGTACGGTATTGGAACTGGTCCTCCTGGGAGCAGATGCGGCGGAGACGAAGGAATTGGGAAAATGAGATCCTGAAGAAGGGCTCATGCCCGAAACGTCGATTCTCCTGCGCCTTGGATGCTGCCTGACCTGCTGCGCTTTTCCAGCAACACATTTTCGGCTATTAATCCAGATACCCAGGTAATGTTCTGGGGTTTGAAGCCTGCTATGGCAGGTGGTGGAATTTGAATTCAATAAAAATCCAGAATTAAGGGTCTAATGATAACCACAAAACCATTGCCGATTGTCAGAAAAACCCATCTGGTTCACTAATGTCTTTTTAGGGAAGGAAGCTGCCATCCTTACCTGGTCTGGCCTTACATGTGACTGCAGACCCAGAGCAATGTAGTTGACACTTAACTGCCTTCTGGGTAATTAGGGATAAGTGCTGGCATAGCCAGTGACCCCCAGATTCCTTGAATGAAAAAAAAATACAATTTCCAACAGATCCCATTTTTGCTGTTATGGAGAAAGAAATAAGGCAACGATCACTTGGAGGGAAACCATTACTCAGTGGGGTTATTTGCTGAGTTCAAAGATTTCTGCTGTTTTAAGGACACTAACCCGAAGTATTGAAGTCGTGAATTAATGGATTAACCATAAGCTTGTGAGAGATAAGGCTTGTTAGACTGTCATGATCTGAAGGCTTTTAAATCCCCCTGATCTTTAAACACAGAGAGACAAAAACAGGCTTAAGCTATCTGTCAGAGATAAAACCATCATCTGCGGACCTGCTTTGATTGTCATCTGGTGTATGTTATATATAAAAAAAAACAAGATCACCTGTTCTACAGTTTCAGTAGAGGTCTTTGTCCATATTTTTCAAAAGCTGTTATTATGGTTATACTCATTGTGAATGCTTGACTGAGCTTCCAAAGCTATAAAAACACTTAGCTTAACAGGGGGTTCTGAGCCTTTGGGTCAATCGACATTTAAAGAGGCTATTATCTGACTATCTGTCTTTGTGGTTACTGAATAGAAGCTTGTTTTTAATAACTGATTAAGATTTTAAAAGCTTTAATAATTTTGTTTTTAATACCTTGAGGGTATTAACATATTTTGAACTAGTATTTTGACTATCAAGTGTGCATGACTGAGATCTGTATTAGATTGTTAGAAATGTAATAATTTTCATCTCCACATGGCTTGCTTGGGTTTGACTGAGTGAGTGGCTAGTTGGCATGGAGAGAGGTGGAAGGCAAGAGTTATCATGGAGGAACCAAGTGAGTCTGAGGGGCTATGGTGATGGATAGGGGCATGTGTTTGTGAGGCAGATAGAGGCATGAGGGCCAGAAAAGTGAACAGTTTCCAAAATAACTTGATGTCCAGAGAGTGAGGTCAGCCTTCTTCTTGAAGGTGCAGGACTTAATGCTAGTAATCTAGTAATATTACTATTACTTCTAGTCATGCTGACTCTGGAACCATTTTAACAAAAGGGGCCAGAGCCTGATCCTAGTACATATGCCTCCGTTCCCAGTATGGGAAATTTTGACTGGTACAATGTAAGGGTCTGAGTAATGACCTATATTTTACACACCCAGCCTGGCTGGCAAACATTTTGGGAGTAGGCATCGCCTAGCTGATGGCAATTTTCATGAGGTAGGTTCATTCAGGACATGTGGTTCATGGCTGTTCAGAGTATTTGGGAACTTGTTGAAAGGTTTTTTCAAAAGGTCCTAACCACGATCCTTCTATATTATCCAACACCCCAGATGGGAATTGCATTTGTAGAAACAGATTTCTACACAGCTAGTTCTCTACCTGGAGTTATTATGCATGCTTGGCTGTGATACCAAACTCTCAAATGCACCAGCTTAGAGTAGATTCTCTTTGGACAAACTGAAGTTCTAATTTTACTTGATTGACAACTTTAAGAGGTTTGAATTTTTTTTGGCCAAAATTAATAGGTTTGAAAATGTGAAAGATTCTGTCACTGATATTCTAATGGACATCTCTCAAGGATCCTTTTTTATGGTTGGAGGAACAGTAGGGTTTTTTTTTCAAAGCAGATTTGTGAATGGGTGTTTATCTTCAACATTCTGATTGCTTTTGCACAGAACCAGTGAACCATATAATATCAATACTGGATAAAGTGGCATGGGGACATGGGGCCATTGAGAGGGGCTGGGTTCAGGCTTGACCACTTGGTGCTTTTAATACAAAATGTTCCAGAGAACCAAGATGGGTTTTCTAACCAACTTGCCTCTGCTCTACTCTGCTGTTGTGGCCACCTATCATCTGCTTTCACAGTTATAGAGTCATAGAGATGTACAGCACGGAAACAGACCCTTTGGTCCAACTCATCCATGCCAACCAGATATCCCAACCCAATCTAGTCCAACCTGCCAGCACCTGGCCCATATCCCTCCAAACTCTTCCTATTGATATACCCATCCAGATATCTTTTAAATGTGCGATTGTACTAGCCTCCACCACTTCCTCTGGCAGTCCATTCCACACACGCACCACCCTCTGCCTGAAAAAGTTGCCCCTTAGGTCTCTTTTATATCTTTCCCCTCTCACTCTGAACCTAAGCCCTCTAGTTCTGGACTCCCCCACTGCAAGGAAAATACCTTGTTGATTTAACCTATCCATGCCCCTCATGACTTTATAAACCTCTATAAGGCCACCCCTCAGCCTCCAATGGTACAGGGAAAACAGCCCTTGCCTATTCAACCTCTCCCTATAGCTCAAATCCTCCAACCCAAGTTTGTGAGACATGATTTCCCATGCACAAAGCCACGCTGACGATCCCTAATCAGTCCTTGCCTTTCCAAATATATGTACATCCTGTCCCTCAGGATTCCCTCCAACAATTTGCCCACCACAAACGTCAGGCTCACTGGTCTATAGTTCCCTGGCTTGTCCTTTGCACCCTTCTTAAACAGTGGCACCACGTTAGCCAACCTCCAGTCTTCCAGCACCTCACCTGTGACTATCCATGATACAAATATCTCAGCGAGGAACCCAGCAATCACTTCTCTAGCTTCCCACAGAGTTCTAGGGTACACCTGATCAGGTGCTGGGGATTTTTCCACTTCTCCCGTTTCAAGACATCCAGCACTTCCTCCTCTGTAATATGGACATTTTTCAAGTGTCACCATCTATCTCCCTACATTCTATATCTTCCATGTCCTTTTCCACATTAAATACTGATGCAAAATACTCATTTAGTATCTTCCCCGTCTCCTGTGGCTCCACACAAAGACCGCCTTGCTGATCTTTGAGTGGCCCTATTCTCTCCCTAGTTACCCTTTTGTCCTTAATGTATTTGTAAAAACCCTTTGGATTCTCCTTTAATTCTATTTGCCAAAGCTATTTCATGTCCTCTTTTTGTCCTGCAGTATACTCCTACTTCCTTTACACTCTTCTAAGGATTCACTTGATCTATCCTGTCTATACTTGACATATGCTTCCTTCTTTTTCTTAACCAAACCCTCAATTTCTTTAGTCATCCAGCATTCTCTATACTTACCAGCATTTCCTTTCACCCTAACAGGAATATACAGTCTCTGGACTCTTGTTATCTTGTTTCTGAAGGCTTCCTATTTTCCAGCCATCCCTTTACCTGCGAACATCTGCCCCCAATCAGCTTTAGAAAGTTCTTGCCTAATACCGTTAAAATTGGCCTTTCTCCAATTTCAAACTTCAACTTTTAGATCTGGTCTATCTTTTTCCATCACTATTTTGGCTGACACCAAAGTGGTCCCCCAACTGACACCTCAGTCACCTTATTTCCCAAGAGTAGGTCAAGTTTTACACCTTCTCTAGTAGGTACATCCACATACTGAATCAGAAAATTTTCTCATGCACTCTTAACACATCTCTCTCCATCTAAACCCTTAACCCTGTGGCAGTCCTGGTCTATGTTTGGAAAGTTAAACTCCCAACTCATAACCACTCTATTATTCTTACAGATAACAGATCTCCTTACCAATTTGTTTCTCAATTTCCCTCTGAGTATTAGGGGGTCTATAATACAATCCCAATAAAGTGAACATCCCTTTCTTATTTCTCAGTTCCACCCAAATAATGTCCCTGGATGTATTTCCAGGAATATCCTCCCTCAGTACAGCTGTAATGCTATCCCTTATCAAAAACATCACTCCCCTCCTCTCTTGCCTCGCTTTCTGTCCTTCCTGTAGCATTTGTATCTGGAACATTAAGCTGCCAGTCCTGTCCATCCCTGAGTCATGTTTCTGTAATTGCTATGATATCCTGGTCCCATGTTCCTAACCATGCCCTGAGTTCATTTACCTTCCCTCTCAGGCCCCTTGCATTGAAATGAATGCAGTTTAATTTATCAGTCCTACCTTGTTCTCTGCTCCATCCCTGCCTGCCCTGACTGTTTGACTCGCTTCTTTTCTCAATTGTACCAGTCTCAGATTGATCACTTTCCTCACTATCTCCCTGGGTTCCCCCCTACACCTTACTAGTTTAACTCTTCCCAAGCAGCTCTAGCAAATCTCCCTGCCAGTATATTAGTCCCCTTCCAATTTAGGTGCAATCTGTCCATTGTACAGGTCACTTGCACCCCAGAAGAGATTCCAGTGATCCAAAAATGTGAATTCTTCTCCCATACACCAGCTCCTCAGCCATGCATTCATCTGCTCTATCCTCTCATTCCTACCCTCAGTAGCTCATAGCACCGGGAGTAATCCAGGTATGACTACTCTCAAGGACCTCCTTTTTAAATTGCTGCCTAACTCTCTGTAATCTCTCTTCAGAATCTCAACCTTTTCCCTTCCTATGTCATTGGTTCCAATGTGTACAATGACCTCTTGCTGGCCCCTCTCCCCCTTGTGAACATTCTGCACCCTCTCTGAGACATCCTTGATCCTGGCACCAGGGAAGCAACACACGATTCTCATTTTTAACTGTTAGACAGACGTTTCTGTGGCTGTACCTCAGACTAGAGGGTCCCCTAACACAATCGATTTCTTGGAAGCTAACATATCCCTCATTGCATTAGAGCTAAGTCTCAATACCAGAAACGTGGCTGGTCGTGCTACATTCCCCTGAGTTGGCGGGCCCTACTGCCTTCCACCCCTACCTTTCCAGAGCAAATATTGTGTATGTATGTATGGAATCCATGTCTGCTGTGGGGTCAGGAAACTTCTTGACTCAAGCTACCTGCCTTGGAGTCAAATTGTCGCCCTTTGTTTTATTACTTTGAAGGTACCCTGTCACAGTGATGTGCTTCGCACCCAACACAGTAGCTTTACCTATAATTACAGAACAGTGTACTGTTTTCCAACTATCTCCACTAGGTGAAATAATACCTAAATATAACTGTCAATTAGAACCGAATAGGAGGGACATTGTGATATGCATTTGGGTTTATCTGACTTCCCCACCCCTCCAACTCCATAGAAACCAAGTGACATTTATCATATTGAACTGAGAGTTTGATTTTTCAATTAATAACAAAATAAGACTTTTGTTCTTGCATTTTTTGTTTAGATATCGAATTAGCTGAAATTAGTTATTTTTCTCTTCTGTCAAAATTACAAACCATGTGTGAGGTGTGTGATTGGAGTTTCTTCCATTCCTTTGCATGCAAAGGACTTTTCTTTCCTTGCTATACATTCTTCTCTGTACTTTAACAGAGCAATTCCACTGCCTAGGCAACATTTAGGAGAGGCAGTGGAGGAGTGAAATCTATTGCCTCTTATCTGGTCTAGCCTACATATGACTCAAGACCCATAGCACTTTGGTTGACTCTTAACTGCATCCTGAAATGGTCCTAGCATGTACTTAGACCAAAGGGAAACTAGGAATGGGCAATAAGTGCCCACCGAATGAGCATCACCCCATTTATTAATTAACAAAAAATAATTGAAATGTATGAATATAAACTTTGCCACACATCTGCTCCAGGCCTGAACATCTTATAAAAAGAAACCAATAGAGCTGGAAAATAAATATTTATGATTGAACCAACCCTTCCCCATCAACTCACTTCCTTTCTCTGAAAGTTGTACTATGAACTCTACTCCTGATATTAGATTTTTATGTTTCTACTGTTATCGTTGTTGCAACCAGGAATAAGCTATAGCAGTTAGTGCTAAAACACCGATGTGAAAATCTACCGAATGTTGCTTTAAAATGTAAAACAATCATTTGGATCTTGTTAACATAGCTAATTTTATTTCTATTCTTCTGGCTGAGTGAGGGGAGCATGCATCACTGCACCGTCTCAATATTGTACAATAGTGTGAACAATGTTATCCATTCCAGGCATCAGTGATGTTATTGCATTTCAATTTTTATTACAATAAAGTAAACAATGGAGAGCAGCAAATAACTTATTTTGAAAATAAGATTCATTTGTGCATAAATTATTTCCCCCTAACATCATTATATTGTCAAGAAAAAAGATGACTCAGTGGTAGATTTTTCCATTTCTATAGAGTTCATTTTGCTTCAAATAGAATTTCCAGGTTAAATAAGCTAAACAATTGTTGATTGCTGCTTTATGTTGAACTTTTTTTTAATGTTGTGATTGTATAATTGCTGTCAGGTGCTGAAGTCTCATGTCCTATGTAGTGAGTTATTAATCGCAAATATATCATTTGAAAGGGCAATAGTGGAAGTCGGATGGGGAGAGCAAACAAAGAATCTATTTACCTGAATAGCAGCCTGAAATTAGATCATATATATATTTGTACTGCTGCTCATGACTCTGCATTGTAGAAATCAAAGCCTCCCATTGAAATGGTCGGCACTGAACTAAAAATTGAATGCACCTTTAAAAAGTCAAGCTGTTTAACAAAATGTTGATTGCCTAAGTTAGAACATGAGTGATGTATATTTTGCCATTGACTCAGATTTTACCATTGTGATTTAATACTCTACACTAAATGCATAATTTCTTTTACCTTTTTCCAGTCATCCCACCTGCCTCCTTTAAGTGGTGACTCCTGATGGGGTATAGTTGTAAAGACAGTAACAGTCAGTTGGTGTCTGGGGCTTGGTTGAATGCCAAGGTCTGTTATATTGTGGCAGAGATTCCCCACCAGATAGGCCTGTATTTTTAAGACAAGTTACATGACATCACAACATGTGACATTCCAGTATAAAGCAACACTCTTTAGTTGCCCTCACAGTGTGATGGAATTAATGTACTCTCTTCAGTCAGTCAGCAATGTGTATGTAGTTTTTAAAAAAATTAACTCATGAGAGGTTAATGTTGCTCGCTGGGCCACCATTTGTTGCTCCTCCCTAGTTTCCCTTGAGAAGGTGGTGAGCTGCCTTTTTGAACCATATAGTCCATTTACTGTAGTTAGACCCACAGTGCTGTTAGGGATGGAATTCCAAGATTTTGACCCAGCAATAGTGGAAGAACAGCAATATATTTCCAAGTCAGGACGGTGAATCACTTGGAGGAGAACTTGTAGTTGGTGGTGGTGTTCCCATGTATCTGCTACCCCTGTCCTTCTAGATAGAAGTGGTCATGGGTTTGGATGGTGTTGTCTAAGGGTTTTGATGAATTTCTGCAGTGCATCTTGTGGATAGTTTTGCTGCTATTGAGTGTTGGTGATGGAGCAAGTGAATCTCATGGATGTGATGCCAGTCAAATGGGCTACTTTGTCCTGGATGGTGTCAAGGTTTTTGAGTATTGTTGGAGCGCACCCAACCAGGCAAGTAGGGAATATTCCATCACACTCTTGACTTGTGCCTTGTAGATGATGGACAGGCTTTGGGGATTCATGAGGTAAGTTACTCACTGCAAGATTCCAAATAACCGACCTGTTCTTATAGCCACAGTATTTACATGATTAGTCCAGTTCAAAGAGCAAAGAACATTACAGTGCAGGAACAGGCCCTTCGGCCCTACAAGCCTGTGGCGATCCAGATCCTGTATCTAAATCTGCCGTCTATTTTCTAAGGATCTATATTCCTTTGCTCCCTGTCCATTCATGTATATGTCTAGTTACATCTTAAATGACAAAATCATTCCAGTCCCTACCACCTCCGCTGGCAACGCATTCCAGGCACTTACCACACTCTGCATAAAGAACTTTCCACGTATATCTCCCCTAAACTTTCCCCTCTCACCTTGAACTTGTGACACCTCGTAATTGAGTCCTCCACTCTAGGGAAAAAGTTTCTTGCTATCCACCCTATCTACACCTGTCATGATTTTGTAGGCCTCAATCAGGTTCTCCCCTCAACCACCTTCTTTCCAATGAAAATAATCCTAATCTACACAACCTCTCCTCATAGCTAGCAGTCTTCATAGCAGGCAACATCCTGATGAATCTCCTCTGCACCCTCAACAAAGCATCCATGTCCTTTTAGTAATGTGGCAACCAGAACTATATGCAATATTCCAAAAGTTCAGCTTCTAGTCACTGGTAAACCCCAGAATGCTGATAGTGGAGGAGTCAGTGAATCTAGGAACAGTGGTTAGAAGTGGTTCCCCTACACTGGGAAACATGCTGTCTGCATGTACCTGTCAAGCCCATTTAGGGTCTTGTGTTTCAACAAGATGAATTTTTAAGTGTGGTACATTATTGTTGGTTGTCATTGAGGAGACTAGTTAACTCTTTACCACGGATTTAATCCAATGTTCTCACCCAATTTCACTTGAATTCTTTTGTTCAGTTCTGGTCATCATAGAAATTCAATATATAATATAGAGCGAAAAGAATCAAGATTGATGTTGAGGGAACATGTGCTGTTCTGCACAGAGAAGGCAAGGAAATGGCAGTAGGTAAATTGCCCTTACGCAGACCATGCACGAAAATGACAGGACAAATGGCCTCCCCTGATGTGACAATTCTGTGGAGTGAAAAGGGCATTTGTTATGAGGAAAACTGTTTCACAGAAGCTTGAACTCTACAGCTCCCTGAAGTTTTTGATCATACAATGATCCCATTTCTTGGAGATTGAGATGACGTGTTGTGTGGGTGTACATTGTTCAAATGGAATTCTGTTTCCCTGCCTCCAAAAGGAAGGACCCAAGTGAAGTATGTCATTCCTGGATTAGAATGTGAAACCATTGCTATCCTTCTGCAAGGAATTCAGCATGAATGCAATGCACATCGATGCTCTGATGGTAATCTCTGTCAGCTGCTGCAGCAAGGTCAGAGGTGAAAATGTATAGTCCAGGTTGAGACTTCATACAGGATTTGTAACACCATACCTGTATGCGGAAGCCCATTTGTATCTATTTTTTAAATTTCTTTTTAATTGAACTTGGTGAGCTTCTTCCTTCAGTCTGAGAACTGAAGCAAGGTTAGTGAATATCATCCAGCTTATTTGATAATATCAGTTTCAAGGAAAAGTCTTGAAATCTGTTTCTGCTATTTCTGAGAGAAATCCACTGCTTCCATTGACAGATAGCTGTGATATTCGTGGATTCTCTCTTGACAATCCTAGTGCATGCTGCTCACCATCTTGAATAATAGTTGAAACAATGAGATAAGATGGTAAGTATACCACATGCTCCAGAAGAAGATTTAGATTTTTTAATAAAAGATTTTGGAGGGGAATTCAAGATGGCAGCGATCTAACAGGTCTGTCTTGCTGAGCTCCACACCATAAACCTCCCCTTACTCGACATTTTTGTAAAAATCGGTAATGTAAAGTCCCCAGAATTTCTAAATATCACTTTTCAGGAAGATAACTAAAGGAAAGGTGCTCCATGGATCGCAATATGCAGGGCACTCCCCTGCAGCAATAGGTGCACCGTGGAAGTGCCTTTGAACTTACCTGAGCAGCACAGTTTTGTTTCTGAGTTCATCAAACTCCGAGAGAAGATTGAAACAGCACTGGAGAAGTCCCGGACCAGACTGGAACCAATCTCGGCCATGCTACCAAAGCATGAGTGGGAGATCCAACATCTCAGGCAACGTGTAGAGGACTGTGGTGCTGGAGACCGCGGCAGAATCCTCGGCAGGGTGGATTCAGGTCCTGGAAAAGCAGGTGTGGGCCTTAATCGAGCAGGTCGACGACTTCGAGAATCGAGGTTGGGGGAAAAAAATCCACATTATCGGGTTGCCGAAACGCGAAGAGGGAGATCAGCAGGTCAGCTTTCCTGGAACAATGGTTCCCGCAGCTCCTGGGACTGGGAGCAGAATCGGGTCAGTGTGAGTTGAATGGGCTCACCGCATTGTGGTGTGCGCAGACCCGGATCGGAGCAGCGCCCCTGCCCGGTCGTAGCTCGATTTCAATGTTACAGAGACAAACAAATGGTTATGGAAGCTTCCAGAACATTGGGGAAAGATCCACAGGCCCTGATTTACAAGGGGTCGAAAAAATGTTTCTTCAGGACTTTACTGGGGCTGTAATCCAAAAGAGAAAATCTATAATGAAGTAAAGAAGAGGCTGAGAGACTTGAACATTCAATATTCTGTAAGATATCCGGCAGTGTTGCACTTCAGCCACAGCGGGTCCATGCATAATTTTGATTCAGCAGAGAGGGCAAAAGATTTCCTAGATACTTTAAAACAGACTGGTTGAGTTCAATACTACGAATAATAGTGTTTCCTTTGTTCTCTCTGTTGTTTACTCTGTCAGCCTGGCTTTGTTTCTGTCATATATGGGGTTGCTTCTTCTTTCCCTTTCTTGTTACTTTTGCTAGTCCCTTTTTTTTTCTGGTTGCGCTGGTAATTTATTTTATTAACAACAAGTGGGATCGATGTGTGGGTTGGATGGGTTGGATGCCCACTTTTAATTTCTATGTGTATAAGAAATGTGTTTTCTTTGTTTCTGTTTAATCTGTGTTTGGGGCTTTGGCCAGAAGGAGCCATAGAGGTGTTAGTGAGTAGGGTAAGTGCCCCTCTGGGCAAAGGGGAGAGTCTCCACTTATTTGTTTTTTTTGTTGTTTTAGGAATAGTTATTAGAATTTTTGCTTTGTTATTGTTTGTAGTTGTATTTTTTTAGATTTTATGAATCTTTGCTTCTCTCCACTCAGCACATTTATGAATAGGGTTCTTCCTCTTGGGGGGGTCACAGGCCACTTTAGACAGTTATGGCTAGTTATTGGTTTAGATGGTGCACCTGGAACATAAAGGGGAGTCACTCACCGGTTAAAAGAAAGAAAGTGCTCTCAAGTCTCAGAAAGGAGAGAGTTGATGCTGTTCTGTTATAAGAAGCTCACTTAGATGATAAGGAGCATCTAATGTTACAGCAGGGAATGTTCGGCCAGGTGTTCTTCTCATCTTTAATTTCAAAAGCAGAGGAATTGCTATACTAATGTAGAAGAATCTACCATTCCAGTTGATAGACCAAATTAAGGATGAGCATGGGCAATTTGTGATTCTCAAAGCCCTAATACATGGGGAGGAGTATGGCATTTTGAATGTCTACTGCCCCCTGGCACAATCCCTCAAATTTTTAACTCATGCACTTTCCAGCTGATAGCCCTTGGAATGCGCCACCTGATTATAGAGGAAGACTTCAACTGTCTTATGGATCCCAAGTTGGGTTTTTCAGGCATCTCCCCACAATCCAAACAGTCGGTGCGCCTCTGTGGGGAGTTGGGGTTGGTGAATGTGTGGAGATGTCTTCACCCTAAGGGAAGAGATTTTACTTTCTTCTCCAACCATCTCAAGTGCCACACAAGATTCGATACGTTTTCTTGCCCTGGTGACTTTTTTGGATTCAGCACTAACCTGTAAGATTGGGAAAATAACCATTTTGGACCATGCGGCAGTGTATTTGGAGTTTAAGATCAGGGAAAACGGGACAGGTATGTGGCATTGCCTCATGGATTCTGCTCTCTTGAAAGACAGGAAGTTCATTGAGTATTTCACAAGGGCGTTTAAGACTTTCTAGGATATTAATTCAGGTACGGCCAGTAACCCATCAGTGCTCTGGGAGACTGCCAAAGTTTATTCAAGGGGTACAATTGTCTCGTACTCAACAACCCTGAAGAGACAGAGGGGAGAGCAACAGCACATACTTGAGGCCCGGTTAAAGGCAGTTGAGACGGCATATTTTGACAGGCTGTCTGTGACAAAGTTACAGCGGATTACAGCATTCCAGGCTGCTCTGAACTCCATGCTTACCCAGGCAGCGAAGGAAGAGGTGTCATTTGTGAAACAAAGACTACTTGAGCATGGCGATCAGCCAGGTAGATACTTGGCATATCAGGCCAGGAAGAAAAGCACTTCTCAATCTATTATGTCTTTTAGAGAGGGTACTGGTGCTCCCACTTGTGAGTCCCAAAGGGTCAATGCAGCATTTAGGAAATTTTATGCAGAGTTATACTGGTCAGAGGTCTGTGAGAATGGGTTGGCAAGGATGAAGTCCTTTTTTTGAGAACTTGGATCTTCCAGGTCTGACTTTGGAGCAGCCTCCATTTTGAATCCTCCTCTGACAACACAAGAGATACAAGAGGCGGCAAAGTAGCTCCAAAGTGGCAAAGTGCCTGGCCTTGATGGATTCCCAAGTGAGTTTTATAAGGAGTTTATAAACATGTTGGCCGAACCAATGTTGGGCATGTATAACCATTCATACAGTCAGGACTGCCTCCCGCCCTCTCTCTCTCTGGGAAGCTAATATTTCCCTTATTCTTAAGAGAAGGAAAGATCCTGAGGACTGTGCCTCATATAGACCCTCTCGCTGTCAAATGTGGATTTTAAAATTCTGTCTAAAATGTTAGCGTTGAGGCTGGAGAAAGTATTGCCTTCTGTTGTAAAGGAGAAGCAGACAGGTTTCATTAGTGATCACAGCTCCTCTAACAACATCAGAAGAATGTTGAATATGGTCCATGTGTGCCAGGTAAGGTCGATCCCAGGCTTGGTTGTCTCCCTAAATGCAGAAAAAACGTTTGATTGGGTGGAATGGCCGTGCCTTTTTTATGTGGGGGGGGGGGGGTCTCCGCCAGGTGGGTGATAGTGTTGTATAGCGATCCCATGGCAGCGGTTCTCACAAATGGCATAAAATCAGACAATTTTAGTATTGGTAGAGGCATCCGACCAGGGTGCCCCCTTTCACCACTGCTGTTTACTTCAGTGATCGAACTGCTGGCAGAGACTATTCAGAGGGACCCCAAAATAGTTGCTTGAAAAGTGGGAATAGGAGAGTATAAAATCACTCCCTATGCAGACAATGTCCTTTTCTTTCTGGCTGACCTGACAATGTCTGTGCCCTATTTAATACAAATTTATTTGGCTGTTTTTCAGGATATAAAATTAATTTTACAAAATCGGAGGCCATACTCATGGGGGGTCTCATGGGAGTACCTGACCTTGAAGATGAAACTCGATTTCCTTTTAAGTGGTCACAGGGAGGTTTCCTATTTTAGATGTTTTCATCACCTCCGCCTTTCACTGACTGTACACAGCTACTTTTGTACAATTGCTCGGGAAGATAAGACAAGACCTTCAGCATTGGGAGGTGCTACCAATATCCTGGTTGGGTCGAATAGCCCTGATAAAAATGAATGATCTTCCTCGTCTACTATACCCCATGCGAATACTCCCTCTGGTGCTACCTAGACAAATGCAGCAGAGACTTAATGGTTGACTTGGATCTTTCATTTGGCACTGCAGGCACCCTCTTATTATGTTTGTGAAGCTACAGCTTCCACAGGGTAGACCCCCCAGACTTCAAAAGTTGTCAAATAAGTTCTTTATTGTCTTATGTGAATTATTGGGCTTGTCAGGATCCGAGGTCAATATGGCTCGATATTGAGGCCTCCCGGGCAAAATGGCCCCTTACTAATTTCCTATTTATGGACAGAATGAGAACTGTCGCGGAGTATTGTAAAAGTCTGACTATCATTAACACGGTCAAAGCATGGAGAATGATGCGACAGAGCTAGAGTAATTTACATAAGACCTCTCTGCTCGCCTCTATAGTAGGAATACCAGGATTTAGGCCAGGATTGATGGATTCCAGCATTAAGTTAGGAGAGTCTCCTGTTTGGGGAGACCTATTTGAAAGGGAGGTCATGATGTATTTTGATCAGCTGAGTCATAAATATGGATTATCCAGTAGGGACCTCTTCTTCTATTTTCAGATCAGGGACTTTATACAGAAAAGGACCACGCTATTGGTTTATCCGTAATAAGTCTGACGTGGAGAGGAGAGTGCTTTGATCCATGGGCACTTTCTTGATTAGTATCCTCTATCATTTACAGGGGACGGGGTGCCTCAGAAGATATTGAAAGATTTTACAGAATGTAAAATCAAGAATTGGGAGCAGAAATTTCGTCAGATGTTTGGGAGGATATCTGGGAGAATATGAAAAAGATTTCAATTTGTAATAAAATGCAGGCTATGCAACTAAAGATTTTCCACAGGGCCCATTTGGCCCCAGAGCTGCTAGCAAAATTTTAAAATCTCCAAAGTGCCTGAAATGTAAAACAGACATTGGTATTCTCACACATTGCTTGTGGTCGTGCCATAAGATTCGTAGATATTGGGATGCCATAGCAAATGTGTTGCAGGAGATCTTGGGGACTGAGGTTAATGCAGATCTGGTATCCCTCCTTCTGGGATCACTGAATCTACCTTCTCTGGATGAGCATGGGACGAAACTGTTTAACATTCTTACATATTGTGTGAGGAAGAACATTCTGATGAGCTGGCCCAGGCCTTTCGGGATGAAATAGGTTAGTGATGGAGCATGTTCCCCTAGACTTCCTTACTGTACGGTGCACCAGAAAATGGAACATTTTTATAAGACATGGCAGCCCTTTTTGAATCAGATAGACACAGACTTGTCAGCCATACTGATTAGGGTCTTTATGTAGCCACAAGGGCTGTTTTTGGCAGGCCTAGGACCCTGAGAGGAAGAATTGAGAATAAATACAGGTATGTAACTGATGCTCCCGATGATGGGAGCTTCAGCGGGTTGGCGCTGAGTGGTGTAAGTTAAGTTAGTTTAGTTCAACCCAATTTAATTTAACATGTCTAATTATTTATTGAATTATAGTATAGAAGATTGTTCTTTTTCTTTTGGCATTTTTGATTTGTTTTGTAGAGTAATAGTTAGATTACTGTTATTGTTGTTGTACCATAAGATTGTTATGCTATTTTGTAATTTTATAATTTTGTAAAAAAACCTCTTTTAATAAAAAGATTTTGGAATTAGTCAGCAAGTCAGGCAGCATCTGTGATGAGAGTTACCACACTAACATGGATCGTATGGTTTGGCTATGGCTGAACTGTGCTTCTGGATTTGGGTAAGTGCAGTGCGTTCTTCACTTCACTTTTTGAAAAAGGCCAAACAGGAAGATCCTACATTTCAAGGTTGGAAAAATGGAAATCACAGATGAGTATTTCTTGGAAGTGACTGGAGTCTGCCTCCTGGATGGATTGCGCCTTTTTTAGGGAATGCCAGCTGAAATGAGTGTCCGTCAGGTACTTTAATGTGCAGCCGCAGGCCTGACCAAGAGTTAGGACTTGGGGTGGACATCGCCTACTATCTATTGTATAAAAAGGACATCGCCTACTATCTATTGTATAAAAATCTAAGGGTCAGAATGAGTTAATATTCGGGAATGCCTTAAATACCACCTACTATGATGATGTCACACGGATTCATGAGGGAGCAACCTCAGATCTCAAAAGATAAACAGTCCAGATCTTTCTCATCATTTCTGTAACAATGCCTATCACATCAATTTAGTTTGTGCTTAATTGCTAAAATGCATAAACTGCATATCATTACAGACAAGAGGCACTTCTTATTAGACTACCTAATGGTTAACCTTTGGAACACCAAATGGCCTCTGTAGATTCCTGTTGGAAAAGAGGCTGGGGAATCAAACCCTACCCCAAGAGCAGACAGTCTCATACAATATGGTCTGTGATGAGGATTGCTCACACAGCACCCTGCTGGGTGAACAACAGCAGCAGTGCAGTGAAGTGCTTGAGTTAGCGTTTAAATGTCACCGTTCCACCATAGACTTAGAGTCATAGAGTCATACAGCATGGAAACAAACCCTTTGGTCCAACTTGTCCTTGCTGACCAGATATCTTGAATTAATCTAGTCCCATTTGCCAGTATTTGGCTCATATCCTTTCCTATTCTTGTACCCATCCAGATGCCTTTTAAATATTGTGATTGTCCCAGCCTCCACCACTTTCTCTGGCAACTCATTCCATACACATGCCACTCTCTGTGTGAAAATGTTGCCCCTTAGGTCCATGGTAAATCTCTTCCCTTTCGCCTTTAACCTGTGCCCTCTAGTTTTGGACTCCCCCACCCTGAGAAAATGACCATGGCTATACACCCTATCCAGTGACTTCGATAAGGTCACTCCCCTCTAAGCCTCCAACGCTCCAGGGAAAATAGCCCCATCCAATTCAGCCTCTCCCTCAAGTTTAATCATGTCTTTCCTGTAGCAGGGAGACCAGAATTGAAAGGCAGTATTCCAAAAGTGGTCTAACCAATGTCCTGTATAGCCATAACATCACATCCCAACTCCTATACCCAATGTGAGATGAGGTAAATCCTGAGATATTAATGCATGTAAATAGGCCTCTGATACTCACTCGTGAGATTCTTACTTAACTGTTAAACCTTAGGTGGAGTGTCTGAGTTTTTTCTTGATACCAGCAATCTCATTTTTCTATTCTCAACATATTTTCCCAACTGTCTTGCAATTGCCCATAACATCCAGAACCTGGAAAACTTCCTCCTTATGTCTCTCTTTCTTAACCCACCCAATATTGAAATATAAAATTAAACTTAAAGTGGCCACTGTTGGAACATTGCGTGCAATTTGAAAAATTTCAGAAAAGATTTTACAAGGATGTTGCCAGGATTAGAAGATTTGAGCTATAGGGAGAGGTTAAATAGGCTAGGGCTGTTTTCCCTGGAATGTCAGAGGCTGAGGGGTGACCTAATAAAGGTTTATAAAATCATGAGGGGCATGGATAGGAAAAATAAACAAAGTCTTTTCCCTGGGGTAGGGGAGTCCAGAACTAGAGGGCATAGGTTTAGGGTGAGAGGGGAAAGATATAAGAGACCTAAGGGGCAACTTTTCACTCAGAGGGTGGTACGTGCATGGAATGAGCTGCCAGAGGAAGTGGTGGAGGCTGGTACAATTGCAACAGTTAAGAGGCATTTGGATGGGTATATGAATAGGAAGGATTTGGAGGGATATGGGCCAAGTGCTGACAGGTGGGATTAGATTGGGTTGGGATATCTGGTTGGCATGGATGAGTTGGACTGAAGGGTTTGTTTCCATGCTGTACATCTCTATGACTCTATACGTGGTTCTGTTGACATTAGAACGCAAATAATAACAATGTATGAATCTTTATCACACCTCCCCATGGTTGTATTCTAGTTCCCTTGCAATAAATGATAACATTCTGTTGGCTTTCCTAACCATGTGCTGTGCTTTCTGTGATTCAAGCACCCCGGCACTCAGATTCCTCTGCACCTCTGTGATCCGCAGTCTTCCACCATTTACATAATAAGCTTATTTTTTATTCTTCCTGCCAAAATGGATAATTTTACATTTTCCCAGATTATACTCTATTTGCCTGATCTCTGTCCACTCACCAAACATCTGTATCTCTTTCACAGAAATTGCTGGAAAAGCTCAGCAGATCTGGCAGCAAATGTGAAGAGAAATCAGAACCACAGCTTTGGATCTGGTGACCAGCCCCACCGCCGGCTCCCAGAACTTATGAGGAAAGGTCTCCAGACTTGAAACATCAGCTGTGACCCCCCCCCCTCACAGATGCCGCCAGACCTGCTGAGGTTTTCAAGTAACTTCTGTTTTTATTTTTGATTTACAACATCCACAGTTCTTTTGCTTTTTACCTGTATCCCTTTGTAGCCTCCTGACGTTCTCTTCACAATTTACTTTCCTATCTATCTATATTTACGTCATTAGCTTTAGTCCTTCATTCAAGTTATTTATATAAATTGTTAATCATTGAAACTCCAGCACTGATTCCTGTGGCACACCTCTCATCACATCTTGCCAACTAGAAAATGATTTTTGATACCTACCACTTCCAATTAGCTAGCTAATCTTATATGCAGGCCAATAAGTTACCCCCGAGACCATGAGCTTTCATTTTCCACAATGACCTTTAATATGGCACCTTTTTTAATTCAGTTGTTGGACGTGGCATTGCTGGGTGACCAGCATTTATTTCCCATCCTGGTTGCGCTTGAGAATATAGTGGTGAGTTGTCTTCTTGAACCGCTGCAGTACATACGCTGTAGGTAACCCATAGAAAGGGAACACCAGAATTTTGACTAGTCCCAGTGATAGTGAAGTAATGGTGATATATTTCCAAGTCAGGATTGGGAGTGGCTTGGAAGGGAATTTGCGCATAGTAGTGTTCCTGTATATTTGTTGCCTTTGTCCTTTAATTGAAGCAAAGGTGGAATGCATAGCGCCAGCACTTACCAATCAGTCTCCTGGTTAAATACCTTGCGTCCAAGCTCACTTCAGGGCAGAAGCCACTAAATTCCAACCTCATTGTGTGGATTTGTTAGCAACATGGCAAAATCTCTGAAATGATATCTTCCGTGCATCCCAGTGGATCAAGTTGATTTACACCTTCTCTGTTTTACCTTGTGGAGTTTCAACAGTAATATACAGCATAACAGTTCAAATTGGATGATAGGCTGCCTTATTTGGTGGATGAATGACATCTGTTCAGATACTTTTAAACAGAATAAATAAACACAGATGCTAGAAATCTGAAACAAAAATAAAAATCACTGAAAATTCTACCAGTGAGGTCACTTTTGGAGTGAATAATTAATGTTCAAATTTGTTTCAATTTGTTTTGGGTGGCATCGTGGCTCAGAGATAAGCACTGATGCCTCACGACGCCAGGGACCCAGGTTTGATTCCCGCCTCAGGCAACTGCCTGTGTGGAGTTTGCACATTCTCTCCGTGTCTGCCTGGGTTTCCTCTGGGTGCTCCGGTTTAATCCCACAATCCAAAGATATGCCGGTCAGGTGAATTGGCTATGCTAAATTGCCCATAGTGTTGGTGCATTAGTCAGGAGTAAATATAGGGTATTGGGAATGGGTCTGGATGGGATACTCTTCAGAGGATCGGTGTGGACTTGTTGGGCCGAAAGGCCTGTTTCCATTCTGTACGGAATGTAATCTAATCTAAATGTTTTCACGGGAAATGTTAGCTTGTCTTTCACTCTATTTTAATTGTTTCAATTTACTTGAAACCTTCCACAGGAACATTATTAACTGGACAAACAGGATTGCCCAACAATGGGGTGATTGTCATCTTCTTCCCTGAGGCTATATTCACCTCTATGTATACCACAGAAACTTTTACCATAATAAAATAATAATGAACCATTCCATTACAAAGCAAGCGTACTCACATCTGCTTACAATAAACTTAGTTCCAGAGTTCACAGTGAGTGCAAATAATATTTGGATCCTTGAAATACAAACCAAAGTGGCAAGTATTCATATTTTCATGTATATGTTCTCATATTTATTTAGTGTGTTGCAGCTGTCTATATATGTTACGAGTATGGATTTACACTTAATGGTAAGGTCCTAGGGAGTGTTGCTGAACAAAGAGACCTTGGAGTGCAAGTTCATAGCTCCTTGAAAGTGGAGTCGCATGTAGATAGGTTAGTGAAGAAGGCATTTGGTATGCTTTCCTTTATTGGTCAGAGTATTGAGTACAGGAGTTGGGAGGTCATGTTGCGACTGTACAGGACATTGGTTAGGACACTGTTGGAATATTGCGTGCAATTCTGTTCTCCTTCCTATCGGAAAGATGTTGTGAAACTTGAAAGGGTTCAGAAAATATTTACAAGGATGTTGCCAGGGTTGGAGGATCTGAGCTACAGGGAGAGGCTGAACATGCTGGGGCTATTTTCCCTGGAGCGCGGAGGCTGAGGGGTGACCTTATAGAGGTTTACAAAATTATGTGGGTCATGGATAGGATAAATAGACAAAGTCTTTTCCGTGGGGTCGAGGAGATAGAACTAGAAAGCATAGGTTTAGGGTGAGAGGTGAAAGATATAAAAGAGACCTAAGAGGCAACTTTTTCACGCTGAGGGTGGTACGTATATGGAATGAGGTGCCAGAGGATGTTGTGGAGGCTGGTACAATTGCAACATTTAAGAGGCACTTGGATGGCTATGTGAATAGGAAGGG
>NW_025214962.1:50637-55043 GCF_004010195.1 Chiloscyllium plagiosum
ATTGGCAGTTGTTGGTGTTGAGTACTGAGGCTGTTGCTGTGATGCCATCATTGTGGGGGATGCTGGTGCAGAGAGCGGAAACGTCCATTGTGACCAGGAATGTTCCTGGTTCGACTGGTCCATGGGTGCTGAGTTTCTGTAAGAAATCCGTAGTGTCGCGGCAGAAGCTGGGGATCCCCTGTACAATAGGTTTCAAGATGCCTTCAACATAGCCGGAGAGATTCTCACACAGGGTCCCATTGCCCGACAGAGAACACAGGGGGCTAACAACTTCAACATATTGTCTAGCTATCACCATTGTGAACAGCTAATCTGAGAATGCAACTTTTTAAAAATGGTTTTGTGATTTACACATGAAACTATCACTTAACAGACAATCAATTTTTCAATGTATAATTTCAGTTACATCACACTGTACATGTTTGCTATAAATTCTATGTGTTAGGATCGAGCCCTCCACAATCACCTGATGAAGGAGCAATGCTCCGAAAGCTAGTGTGTTTCCAATTAAACCTGTTGGACTATAACCTGGTGTGTGATTTTTTTAACTAAGTTACTGCAGTACGTCTTATAAACTGGGTGCACACTGCTGCCACTGTGTGGTGGAAAGGGTGATTTGTGAATGTGTTGGCTAAGAAAAGGTCTTGAACTGCACGAGTGTTATTGGAACTGTCCTCATCGAAGCAAGTGAAGAGTATTCCGTCTCAGTCCTGGCTTGTGACTTATGGCTAGGCTCTGTAAATCCTTTTCTGGATTGCTGCTTTTTCAATAAAAGTGGATAGTGATGGATCAGCTCACTGGTGAAGAATTGCTTGATATGGAGCAAGATATTCAGCCTTGGGTCCTTGGGAAACAAGCTACCCTTCCCCCATCCCTACTCTCCAGTCCTTGAAGTTCAGGCAGTAGTGTCCTTTAAGCAGCCTCAGATAACCCATGTACAAAAGCGGGAGAGCTGAGGTTTCAGTAGTGGCTACTCATACCTGTGAGTGCATGGAAATGTCCTCCTTAAGTAGTAGGTGACTTTCAAAAAAACATTCAACCTGAGAATGAGGAAGCGCAAGTTAGGTGGCAAACCCAAGATGCCTGCGATTCCCAGGATCTGGCTGAGGCTGCTGCTGCTGAGGAAGTGAGCCCTCTTGAGGCCCAGCTCCCCCATCCCTCCTGAACATGGAGCCACTCTGCACAGACTCTCAACTTTGCCGTTGTTAACTCGAGCTCTCTCTCTTTCCCCCTCCCCTGCTGCCCTGTTCCCCGCCCCAGGTCGTCATCGCCACCAACATCGCGGAGACCTCCCTGACCATCGATGGGATCATCTATGTGATCGACCCCGGTTTCTGCAAGCAGAAGAGTTACAATGCACGCACAGGCATGGAGTCTCTCATTGTCACACCCTGCTCCAAGGTGGGTGCCTTCACCCTGTGTGTGTGCGTGCACGCACGCGGTTTGAGGGGGTGCTCCTCGGTGAGAGGCAGTGGTAGCGGGGATGTCAGCATCTGAAAACAGGTGTGATTTAAGGCATTCTGCATTCACACAGCAACTTGAGAATCTCCTGAAGCACTTCACACCCAGTGCTAGCCTTTTGGTTTTACGTTTACATACAAATCAGGAGGGCAAGGCCACGCACTTATAATCATAGAATCCCTACAGTCTGGAATCAGGTCCTTCAGTCCAACAAGTCGCAGGTAGATAGGATAGTGAAGAAGGCGTTTGGAGGGATATGGGCCGCGTGTTGGCAGGTGGGACTAGATTGGGTTGGGATATCTGGTCGGCATGGATGGGTTGGGCCAAAGGGTCTGTTTCTATGCTGTACATCTCTATGACTCTAACCATTGGGCGCATACCATTCTCTGCACGTCAACCTGCCTTCCTTCTGACAGCTATACAACGTCCTGTTGATACCAACGATGGCTCAGCATGGGCTCCCTTTCTAGCACCATCCTTAGTCCACCCTGATTCAGAAGCTCAGGGGTCAAGTTCCACCCAGGGGCCATGAGCGCACTTAAAGAATGACATACTCTAATCCCTGACGCACCCACTCCTTTGACATGTAGGACGGAACAGCAACCCAATTTGAGCACAGCAAGCTCACACAAACAGTATTCAATGATGTCAGCTGAGGGAGAAGTATTGTTTAGTACAATGGGGCAGAAAGATGATCTTGGCTGATCATCTCATGCAGTGCCAGAGGTGGTGTTCTGCAGACCACTTGTTACCTGAGGCCTTCATCTACTTCATTACTTGGATGCAAAGTATGATAGGGTGCTTTTGTTTTGGAAAAGGGACAGGGAAAGGTATCTACAATGTCCTGGGTCAATCCTTATTCCTCACCAACATCACAGAAACCAATTATCTAGTGATGATCACAGTGCAGTTGATGGGACCATGCTGTGTCCAGATTAGGTTGCTGCTTTTCCTAGACTTGTGGAGAGTTAGATTAGATTAGATTCCTAACAGTGTGGAAATAGGCCCTTCAGCCCAACAAGTCCACACTGACCCTCCGAAGAGTAACCCACCCAGACCCATTTCCCTCTGACTAATGCACCTAACACTACAGGCAATTTAGCCTGGCCAATTCACCTGAACTGCACATCTTTGGACTATGGCAGGAAATCGGAGCACCCGGAGGAAACCCACACAGACACGGGGGAATGTACAAACTCCACACAGACACGGGGAGAATGTACAAACTCCACACAGACACGGGGAGAATGCTGGAATCGAACCTGAGACCCTGATGCTGTGAGGCAGCAGTGCTAACCACTGAGCCACCGTGCTGCCGTTAGTGAATGAAACTATGCACCTTGGGGTGCATGTTCATAGTTTCCTAGAAGGTGGAAGTACAGGTAAACTGGGGGGGGGGGGGGGGGGTAAAGGTGGCATTTGGCACACTTGTTTTTATTGGTCAGTGCACTGAGTATCGGCACTGGGAGGTCATGCTGCGTACAGGACACTGATTAGACCACTTTTCGAATACTGCATTCAATTCTGGCCTCTCTGCTATAGGAAAGATGTTGTGAAACCTGAAAGGGTTCAGAAAAGATTTATGAGGATGTTGCCAGGGTTGGAGAATTTGAGCTACAGGGAGAGGGTGAATGGGTCGGGGCTGTTTTCCCTGGAGCATCGGAGGCTGAGGGGTGACCTTATAGAGGTTTATAAAATCATGAGGGGCATGGATAAGACAAATAGACATGGTCTTTTCTCTGGGTTGGGATAGTCAACGTGACGGCGTAGGTAAGGTGTGAGATGAAAGACGTAAGGAGGACCTAAGGAGCCACTTTTTCACCCAGAGGGTGGTGCGTGTATGGAATGAGCTGCCAGAGGAAGTGGTGGAGGCTGGTACAATTACAGCACTTAAAAGGCATCTGGATGGGTATATGAATAGGAAGGGTTTGGAAGGATATGGGCCAAGTGCTGGCAAACAGGACTAGTTTAATTTCGGGTATCTGGTCGGCATGGACTAGTTGGATGGAAGGGTTCATTGTCCGTGCTGTACATCTCTATGACTCAAGACTGTGTATAATACCGGTCATCTTATTAAGGAAGGATACGAATGCGTTCAAATTTTTGAGACTTTGAGAGGTCAGGCTGTCTTGAGGAGGAGGGTTGGACAGGTTAGGATTATATCTGAAAGAGCTCTGAAAGAGTAAGAGGTGACTTGATTAAAATGTCAAGACCTCTTAGCATCTTACGTCAGGTGAACATGGAAAGGATGATGCGCCTTGTGAATTTAAAAATAAGGGGTCGCCCATTTAGGAAAGGAGATTCATTAACTCTGAAAGGGTCGTGAGTGTTTGGAACTCTCTTCCTCAGAAGAAGCAGAGCCTCTGAGCATTTTTAAGAGAAGTATTTCGATATTTCTGAAGCAAGGAATGAGAATTTATCAGGGTAAGGCGAGAATGTGGATTTGAGGTTCCAACCAGACCTTATTGAGCCTGCGGTGCAGGTTCGGGAAACTGCTAACAGTGGTTAGCACTGCTGCCTCACCGTGCCAAAGACCCAGGTTCAATTCCAGCATCGGGCGACTGTCTGTGTGGAGTTTGCACATTCTCCCCGTGTCATGTGTGGGTTTTCTCCGGGTGCTCTGGTTTCCTCCCAACAGTTCAAAGACATGCAGGTTAGGATAAATTGGCTATGCTAAATTGTCCCATAGTGTTCAGGGATATGTGGGTTAGTTGCTTTGTCAGGGATAAATGTAGAGTAATAGGGTAGGAGAATGGGTCTGGGTGGATTACTGTTCAGAGGGTCGGTGTGGACTTGGAGTCATCGAGATGTACAGCATGGAAACAGACCCTTCGGTCCATCCCGTCCATGCCGACCAGATATCCCAACCCAATCTAGTCCCACCTGCCAGCACCCAGCCCATATCCCTCCAAACCCTTCCTATTCATATACCCATCCAAACGCCT
>NW_025214962.1:55156-56363 GCF_004010195.1 Chiloscyllium plagiosum
CAACCCTGGCAACATCCTTGTAAATCTTTTCTGAACCCTTTCAAGTTTCACAACATCTTTCCGATAGGAAGGAGACCAGAATTGCATGCAGTTCTGTATCCAAATGGCTAGTTCTCCCTGTATTGCATGAGATCTAACCTTGCTAATCAGTCTCCCATGGGGAACCTTGTCGAATACTTTACTGAAGTCCATATAGAACACATTCACCGCTCTGCCCTCATCAATCCTCTTTGTTACTTCCTCAAAAAACTCAATCAAGTTTGTGAGACATGATTTTCCACGCACAAAGCCAGTTTTATCGTTGCTCAGCCCGGTCCCCGACTCTCCCGGCCACGAGGATTAGCCCGCGGCCGTCCTGAAGCAGTAACTGTAGTTCGCCAGCCAGCGGCGGAAATGCTTGCTGCTCTAACCCTGTCGGTCCCTGCCTCCTTGTGACTCCAGGCATCAGCTAACCAGCGAGCTGGCAGGGCTGGCCGCGTGGCTGCCGGGAAGTGCTTCCGTCTCTACACAGCCTGGGCCTTCAAGCACGAAATGGAGGAAACGTCCATCCCGGAAATACAGCGAACAAACCTGGGCAACGTGGTGCTGCTGCTGAAGAGCTTAGGTAAGGAAATAGAAGCGGGGCTTTTTACACGGCACCATCTCAACCCATCCAGGCACTTCACAACTGACTTGCAGTAGTTTTGAGCTGCTGCAGTCACTGTTGTAACACTGGTGGTCTCCTTTGTTCGCAGCAGGATCCAGTATTCAGTGCCGTGAATCCTGTTCTCAGGGTTGTTGGTCAATACTGACCAGGGCACGGCATGTTGACCTGCTTCGCTTCGCATTGATGTCACACTCATTGTCAGGGTCTGGTCAATTTCTCCTTCCGAGGAAGGGTCACCAGATGCGAAACGTTCATTCTGATTTCTGTCCGCAGATGCCGCCAGACTTCCAGAGCTTTGCCAGCAATTCCTGTCTCAATTTCTACTCATGTTTGTCAGTGTCTTCATTGGAGACTGAGACAAACAAGTGGTGGATTTTAATTGTCTGAGCACACACAAATGGAGAGGTCAGTGTGGGATGAGAGGGCTGACACTGAGCAAGTCAATAACTCTCTCCACAAAGAAACGGTGCGTGTCTTGGTTTCTGTCTCACTGACTGGTGTGGAACCGAGTACCAACAGGATCCCAATTTGATGTCTCCTCAGGAAGACAGTGCGGCACTC
>NW_025214963.1:0-6748 GCF_004010195.1 Chiloscyllium plagiosum
AGGCTACATTAGACAATGTTTTGGTGAGTAGACTACATGGAGCAATGTTATGGTGAGTAGGCTACATGAGGCAGTGTTCTGGTGAGTAGGCTACATGAGGCAATGTAATGGTGAGTAGGCTACATGAGGCAATGTTGTGCTGAGTAGGCTACATGAGAAATCTTTGGGTTGAGTAGGCTACATGAAGCAATGTCATGGTGAGTAGGCAACCTGAGGCAATGTTATGGTGAGTAGGCTACATGAGGCAGTGTTGTGGTGAGTAGGCTACATGAGACAATGTAATGCGGAGTAGTCTACATGAGGCAGTGTTGTGGTGAGTAGGCTACATGAGGTACTGTTGCGTTGAGTAGGCTACATTCGACAATGTTGTGGTGAGTAGGCTACATGTGGCATTTTTGTGTTGAGTAGGCAAAATGAGGCAATGTTGCGCGGAGTAGTCTACATGAGGCAGTGTTATGGTGAGTAGGCAAAATGAGGCAATGGTGCAGGGAGCAGGCTGCATGAGGAAATGTTATTGTGAGTAGGCTACATGAGGCATTGTTATGGTGAGTAGGCTACATGAGGCACTGTTGTGTTGAGTAGGCTACATGAGACAATATTATGGTGAGTAGGCTACATGAGGTACTATTGTGTTGAGTAGGCTACATGAGACAATGTTATGGTGAGTAGGCTACATGTGGCATTTTTGTGTTGACTAGGCAAAATGAGGCAATGGTGCAGGGAGCAGGCTGCATGAGGAAATGTTACAGTGAGTAGGCTACATGAGGCATTGGTATGGTGAGTAGGCTACATGAGGCAATGTTATTGTGAGTAGGCTAAATGAGGCAATGTTGTGTTGAGTAGGCTACATGAGGCATTGTTGGGTTGAGTAAGCTACATTCAACAATGTTGTGGTGAGTAGGTTATATGAGACAATGTTATAGTGAGTAGGTTACATGAGAAAATATAATGATGAGTAGGCTACATGAGGCAGTGTTGTGGTGAGTAGGCTATATGAGGCAATGTTGTGCTGAGTAGGCTACATGAGGCATTGTTGGGTTGAGTAGGCTACATGAGGCAATGTTATGGTGAGTAGGCTACATTAGGCAATGTTATGGTGAGTAGGCTACATGAGGTACTGTTGTGTTGAGTAGGCTACATGAGGCAGTGTTATGGTCGGTAGGCCACATGAGTCAATGCTGTGTTGAGTAGGCTACATGAGGCAATGTTGTGTGGAGGAGGCTACATGTGACAATGTTCTTGTGAGTCGGCTACATGAGGCAGTGTTGTGTTGAGTAGGCAACATGAGGCAATGTTACGGTGAGTAGGCTACATGAGGCAATGTTACGGTGAGTAGGCTACATGAGGCAATGTTGTGGTGAGTCTTCTACATGAGGCATTGTTGGGTTGAGTAGGCTACATGAGGCAATGTTATGGTGAGTAGGCTACATGAGGTACTGTTGTGTTGAGTAGGCTACATGATGCAATGTTATGGTGAGTATGCTACATGAGGCAATTTTGTGGTGAGTAGGCTGCATGAGGCAATGTTGAGCAGTGGTGGCTACATGAGACAATGTTATGGTGAGTAGGCTACATGAGGCGGTGTTGTAGTGAGTAGGCTACATGAGGCAATGTTGTGGCAAGTGGGCTACATGAGGCAATGTTATGGTGAGTAGGCTACATGAGGTACGGTTGTGTTGAGTAGGCTACATTTAACAATGTTATGGTGAGTAGGCTACATTAGGCAATGTTGTGGTGAGTAGGCTACATGAGGCAATGTTGTGGTGAATAGGCTACATTAGGCAATGTTATGGTGAGTAGGCTACCTTAGGCAATGTCATGGTGAGTAGGCTACATGAGGTAATGTTGTGTTGAGTAGGCTACGTTCAACAATGTTACGGTGAGTAGGCTACATGAGGCAGTGTTGTAGTGAGTATGCTACATGAGGCAAAATTTGCGGGGAGTATGCTACATGAGGCAATGTTGCGGTGAGTAGGCTATATGAGGCAATGTGTGCTGAGTAGGCTACATGAGGCATTGTTGGGTTGAGTAGACGACATGAGGCAATGTTATTGTGAGTAGGCTACATGAGGCAGTGTTGTGTTGAGTCGGCAACATGAGGCAATGTTACGTTTAGTAGGCTACATGTGGCAATGTTACGGTGAGTAGGCTACATGTGGCAATGTTGTGGTGAGTCGGCTACATGAGGCATTGTTGGGTTGAGTAGGCTACATGAGGCAATGTTATGGTGAGTAGGCTACATGAGGTACTGTTGTGTTGACTAGGCTACATGAGGCAATGTTATGTTGAGTAGGCTACATTAGGCAATGTTATGGTGAGTAGGCTACATGAGGCAGTGTTGTGTTGAGTAGGCTACATGATGCAATGTTATGGTGAGTATGCTACATGAGGCAATTTTGTGGTGAGTAGGCTACATGAGGCAATGTTGAGCAGAGGTGGCTACATGAGACAATGTTATGGTGAGTAGGCTACATGAGGCGGTGTTGTAGTGAGTAGGCTACAAGAGGCAATATTGCGGGGAGTAGGTTACATGAGACAATGTTATGGTGAGTAGGCTACATGAGGCAATGTTGTGGTGTGTAGGATACATTAGGCAATGTTATGGTGAGTAGGCTACATGAGGCATTGTTGGGTTGAGTAGGCTACATGAGGCAATGTTATGTTGAGTAGGCTACATGAGGCAATGTTGTGGTGAATAGGCTACATTAGGCAATGTTATGGTGAGTAGGCTACCTTAGGCAATGTCATGGTGAGTAGGCTACATGAGGTAATGTTGTGTTGAGTAGGCTACGTTCAACAATGTTACGGTGAGTAGGCTACATGAGGCAGTGTTGTAGTGAGTATGCTACATGAGGCAAAATTTGCGGGGAGTATGCTACATGAGGCAATGTTGCGGTGAGTAGGCTATATGAGGCAATGTGTGCTGAGTAGGCTACATGAGGCATTGTTGGGTTGAGTAGACGACATGAGGCAATGTTATTGTGAGTAGGCTACATGAGGCAGTGTTGTGTTGAGTAGGCAACATGAGGCAATGTTACGTTTAGTAGGCTACATGTGGCAATGTTACGGTGAGTAGGCTACATGAGGCAATGTTATGGTGAGTAGGCTACAGGAGGTACTGTTGTGTTGAGTAGGCTACATTCAACAATATTATGGTGAGTAGGCTACATTAGGCAATGTTGTGGTGAGTAGGCTACATTAGGCAATGTTGTGGTGAGTAGGCTACATGAGGCAATGTTGTGGTGAGTAGGCTACATTAGGCAATGTTATGGTGAGTAGGCTACATCAGGTAATGTTGTGTTGAGTAGGCTACATTCAACAATGTTACGGTGAGTAGACTACCTGAGGCAGTGTTGTAGTGAGTAGGCTCCATGAGGCAATATTCTGTTGAGTAGGCTACATGAGGCAATGTTATGGTGAGTAGGTTACATGAGGTCCTGTTGTGTTGAGTAGGCTACATGTGGCAATGTTCTGTTGAGTAGGCTACATGAGGCAATGTTGTGGTGAGTAGGCTACATGAGGCATTGTTTGGTTGAGTAGGCTACATTTGGCAATGTTATGGTGAGTAGGTTACATGAGGTCCTGTTGTGTTGAGTAGGCTACATGCGGCAATGTTATGGCGAGTAGGCTACATGAGACAATGTTGTGCGGAGTAGGCTACACGAGACAATGTTATGGTGAGTAGGTTACATGAGGCAGTGTTGTGTTGACTAGGCTACATGAGGCAGTGTTGTGTTGAGTAGGCTATATGAGGCAATGTTGTGGTGAGTAGGTTACATGAGGCAATGTATTGGTGAGTAGGCTACATGAGACATTGCAATGGTGAGTATGTTTCATGAGGCAATGTTATTGTGAGTCGGCTACATTCGCAATGTTGCGGGGAGTAGGCTACATGAAGCAATGTTATGGTGAGTAGGTTACATGAGACAATGTTGTGGTGAATAGGCTATATGAGACAATGTTGTGGTGAGTAGGTGACATGAGGCAATGGTGCAGGGAGCAGGTTACATGAGGCAATGTTACAGTGAGTCGGCTACATGAGGCAATGTTATGTTGAGTAGGTTACATGAGGCATTGTTGTGTTGAATAGGCTACATGAGGCATTGTTGGGTTGAGTCGGCTACATTCAACAATGTTGTGGTGAATAGATTACATGAGACAATGTTATGGTGAATAGGGTACATGAGGCCTTGTTGGGTTGAGTAGGCTACATGAGACAATGTTATGGTGAATGGGCTACATGAGGCACTGTTGTGGTGAGTAGGCTACATGACGCAATGTTATGGTGAGTAGACTACATGAGGCCTTGTTGGGTTGAGTAGGCTACATGAGACAATGTTATGGTGAATGGGCTACATGAGGCAATGTTTTGCGGAGTAGTCCACATGAGGCAGTGTTGTATTGAGTAGGCCACATGAAACAATGTTGTATTGAGTAGGCCACATGAAACATTGTTGGGTTGAGTAGGCTACATTCGACAAGGTTATGATGAGTAGGCTACATGAGGCAATGTTATTGTGAGTAGGTTACATGAGACAATGTTGTGGTGAATAGGCTATATGAGACAATGTTGTGGTTAGTTGGTGACATGAGGCAATGGTGCGGGGAGTAGGCTACATGAAGCAATGTCATGGTGAGTAGGCTACATGAGGCAATGTTACGGTGAGTAGGCTACATGAGGCAATGTTGTGTTGAGTAGATTACATGAGACAATGTTATGGTGAGTCGGCTACATGGGGCATTGTTGGTTTGAGTCGGCTACATTCAACAATGTTACGGTGAGTAGGCTACATGAGGCACTGTTGTAGTGAGTATGCTGCATGAGGCAATATTGCGGGGAGTATGCTACATGAGGAAATGTTGCGTTGAGTAGGCTATATGAGGTAATGTGTGCTGAGTAGGCTACATGAGGCTTTGTTGGGTTGAGTAGACGACATGAGGCAATGTTATTGTGAGTAGGCTACATTAGGCAATGTTATGGTGAGTAGGCTACATGAGGTACTGTTGTGTTGAGTAGGCTACATGAGGCAGTGTTATGTTCGGTAGGCCACATGAGTCAATGCTGTGTTGAGTAGGCTACATGAGGCAATGTTGCGCCGAGGAAGCTACATGAGACAATGTTATGGTGAGTAGCCTACATGAGGCAGTGTTGTGTTGAGTAGGCTACATGATGCATTGTTGGGTTGAGTAGGCTACATGAGGCAATGTTATGGTGAATGGGCTAAATGAGGCACTGTTGTGTTGAGTAGGCTACATGAAGCAATGTTATGGTGAGTAGGCTACATGAGGCAATGTTATAGTGAGTAGGCTACATGAGGCAATGTTATGGTGAGTAGGCTACATGAGGTACTGTTGTGTTGAGTAGGCTACATGAGGCAGTGTTGTGGTAAGTTGGCTACATGAGGCAATGTTATGGTGAGTAGGCTACATGAGGCAATGTTACGGTGAGTCCGCTACATGAAGCAATGTTGTGGTGAGTCGGCTACATGAGGCAATGTTATGGTGAGTAGGCTACATGAGGCAATGTTCTGTTGAGTAGGCTACATGAGGCAAGGTTATGGTGAGTCGGCTACATGAAGCAATGTTATGGTGAGTAGGCTACATGAGGCAATGTTGTGTTGAGTCGGCTGTATGAGGCAATGTTGCGGGGACTAGGTTATTCGAGGCAATATACTGGTGAACAATGTAAGAGCCTGAACATTAGTTTACTTAGTTACATCAAAGGGCACCCAATAATTTTAAGATTGGCACTGTTGTAAGTGTCACTCTCTGTCAGTTCATTTCCCACAGCTGAAGAAACAGAAGCTACAGTCAACAGAGAAGACATAATGGAATAATTGTCAAGACCAAAATGTGCCACAAATAACTCAGGAACATCAAGTGCATCAACGAAGTGAAAATGTTCACGTAATTCACAATCCGCACTTTAGAGTCTGCACACGTCTTGACTTCAACATCCTTACTGTATCAAAAGATCACCTCGTTCCTTTAGAAGAACTGAGTCCGAAACACACCATTGCTGATGAACCAATCCACTGGTATAAAATTTCATTGGACTTCCTAAATTCTGTGCTGTACTTTTCTATGTTCTCTGTTCTATGTAATGTCAAAACTCCATAAGAGTTAAGAATCTATTGAGCTGAATTTTGGTAAAAGAGAATTGTTCCTTCTGATATTTAATACAGTTATTTCATACTATTGATGGAATACACATGTTTGACATGACCAGTAGAAAGATTTTCCATCTTATTATTGCCGAAAAAAATTCATGTGTCAATTATCAGCACAATTTTTCAAAAAGAAGCGAATCCTGAGAATGAGCAGTAAAACCCACTTGCAGTCACTGTCAAATCTTTAAGCTTTTCAGGAAGCAAAACCAATTTACTGGATTAATTGACATGATGAATTTGTCTGTTATGCCAGATGGTTTGCCAGTACAAGTTTAAGAGCAACATTTCAATAGACAATAAACAATAGACAATAGGTGCAGGAGTAGGCCATTCTGCCCTTCGAGTCTGCACCACCACTCAAGATAATTATGGCTGATCATCCTTAATCAGCATCCTGTTCCTGCCTTATCTCCATAACCCTTGATTCCACTATCCTTGGGAGCTCTATCCAACTCTTTCTTAAATGAATCCCTCTGGGGCAGAGCATTCCACACAGCCACCACTCTTTGGGTGGAGAAGTTTCTCCTCATCTCTGTTCTAAATGGTCTACCCCGTATTTTTAAGCTGTGTCCTCTGGT
>NW_025214963.1:6974-13691 GCF_004010195.1 Chiloscyllium plagiosum
TACCTGCATGCTTACCTTCATTGACTGGTGTACAAGAACATCCAGATCTCTTTGTACTGCCCCTTTACATAAATTGATTCCAATTAGGTAGTACTCTGCCTTCCTGTTCTTGCCACCAAAGTGGATAACCATACAATAATCCTTTGTCTTTCAGAGACAAGTTATTGGTATCAGTGATAGAGTTAATATTAGGTGAGCAGCAATCCTGCCAAACAGAACTGAGGGTGACAAAATGTACAGTTCACCAGTTAACAATTGCCAAGACTAAATATCGAAATAGCAAACTCGCATTAGGTGTATCAACAGATTGAAAGCAAAGACTTGTTTGAACAAAATGGAAGCGAGCCATATTCGATTTTATGGAAATATCCACAACATCAGGACATGACAGAAAGAAGAGATTGCCTGAACTGCATCTTGAAGGTACTGCAAGAAAGTAAGTATTTGTTTCAACAGAGAAGCTGTCATCCAGAATGGTCATTCACGAGATTAAAGGTGCTCCAGTCTGGATAATGGACAAACTGTGAACCCCAGCAAGAGTGACATCTCCATGGAGGGTTGCAACAATATAAAATATCCTCCCACAGTGCAATAAGGCTAAGTTCAGAATCAAGGCCTATACTTAAGAAGGCATAACAATCTTCCATAGCCAAAAAAGGTCATGCACTGGAAGAATTGTCAAACCTCCAGAATGCCTGAATTCCAGAAATCAGAAACTTGAAGCAGGATGGGATATTGGTAAACATTAATACTTATGTGAATTTATAAATGCTAAGTACATGGAGTAAAAAGATTGAGGGGAGATGTTAAATGAGTTAATGGTCCTCAAAGAGTTAATATTTAAATATATTAAGCTCTGTCCAATTTGATGATATCATGAAGGTTTTTGGATATAGAGGAAGAAATGCAACATGAGGTTCCAATGGATACAGATATATCATCCCTGCTCTCTAAATGTCTTTGTAATTATGCCAAGCTAATAAATCTAGCTTAAACATATTGATATCATACAACGAACTGCATCTTATTCTGTAAGACGTGTTCTTCTTCTCACTGAGATGCAGCAGTGACTTATTTTCTACCTCTGATGATTAGATTGGCTACCTGTACACAGCAGAGGAAGGGAGATGGGTAATGCCATGATAGCCCTGTAACAAGCCACCAATTGACAGTTACCAACTGTACCTGAAATCTGGGAAAATGAAGAAATTGCTGCCAATCTCAGGAATGCTGCTATCACCACCATGTTCCAAACATGGAATCAAAGTGGACTATGGGAACTACTGAAGAATCACCCTACTCTCTATCACTAGAAAGATCATTGCTCAATTCCACATTTGGTACCTTGTCCCAGTTTCAGCGGAAATCCTTCCTAAAATCCATTGAGGCTTTGACCAAGTTGAGGCCATGAGTTGAATGAGGAGAAAGTGAGGTCTGCAGATGCTGGAGATCAGAGCTGAAAATGTGTTGCTGGAAAAGCGCAGCAGGTCAGGCAGCATCCAGGGAACAGGAGAATCGACGTTTCGGGCATAAGCCCTTCTTCCTGAATGGCCTTCATTGACCTGACCAAGGTTTTTGGCTCAGTCAATCAGGAAATGCTATGTCAAAGCGGACTGTGGGAACTATTCTCTGTCTTTTTATCTGTCAGCTAAGGCTCCCTGATTGACCAGATTAACTGCCCCAGTCAGGAAACTCATACTCTGTGAGGTACACCTGGCTGATCTCATTACAAACAATTGCCTTTATTGGGGAGAGAGAGGTGGAATGGGTAAGGGAGGAAATTCTCAAGCTCAAGGTGTGACTGCCAATGACGGGGCAATTGAATCAGGACTGCACAAGAAAGCAGAAGTTGGTGAGTGCAGAAGATTGTGAGGGCGGAGGAGTTTCCAGAAACTGGCGGCAGAGGCAATTAAAATTGGCTGGGAGAATTTTCAAATTGCCACTTTGTTTAACCAGGGACCAACGCGTGTCAGCGATCAGAGGGTTGATGGGTGAAATTTAAAATTCATCCACGGCAAAGTTTAAACGTTGGAGTTGCCATAAGTATACTTATATCTCATCAACAGTTCTTGTGAGGACTAATTATGTAAAATGTCTTAAGGGGGTTTGATTCCACATCATGAGGTCTTTGAGAATTTTTATTTTTGCAATTTCCTTTAAAGGAAATCTAATATTCAGGATCTAAATGATGCACAACATCAATACCCCAATGTTCTATTCTCCGTCAAAAGACTTGTCTCTTACTGCACTCATCGATACGTATCATGCCCTCTAAGCTGGTTAGCTCATTAGCTAAGGATGGTAATTTGATTAACTGACTTTATGTACTTAGGGAGAGACAGTCAAATTTATATCGAGAAGTGACTGGAATTGGATGAGTTTTCAGTATATTCCAGATACTTATCCAACAAAAACCCAGGCCCAAGGCAGTGATTTTCAGCAATGGAAAGAACACTAAGGGATTGTAAAGTTCAGGTAATATTGTTTGGATGAGCGCAAGGCTGCTGGAGGACTTTGTGCTGTTTCCATCTGTGAAGAAGCAATATTTTATTAGTGAGGCTGATGTGACAGCTCAGAGTGTGTCCAATTTGGAGTAGTATTTCAAATTGATAAAAATGCAAAATTTGGCATTTTTGTCCACACGTCTTGGTTGATTTTACACTGCCTCTTTATGTCTGCACAAATGAGCTTTCCCGTAGTATTCACACATAAAATATCATCCACTATTTGAGCAGGTGCTGCCTGAACTCCAGCACTGGTTAATAGAGTAAAAAAAACCAAGGCAAGACTTGCATTTTTACAACCTCAGGACATCTGACAGCATGTTACAGCCAATGAAGTAAATGTTGAAGAGTTTGCATTGTTGTACAATTGGAAAGACAGCAGCTAGTTTTCACCCACCAAGATCACAAGAAAATTGCTGTGATAATGACCAGAATGTTTTGTTTGCTCATGATGTTAGTTAAAGGATAGTTATTGTCCAGAATATCAGGGATAACCTGCTTGCTCTTAGAGTCATAGAAATGTACTGTGCGGAAACAGACCCTTCGATCCAACTCGTCCATGCCGACCAGATGTCCTAACCTAATCTAGTCCCATTTGCCAGCACTTGGCCCATATTCCTCTAAACTCTTCCTATTCATATACCCATCCAGATGCCTTTTAAATGTTCCAATCCATCCTGGGTGGCACAGTGGCACAGTAGTTAGCATTGTTGCCTCACAGCACCAGAGATCTGGGTTCAATTCCTGCCTCAGGCAACTGCCTGTGTGGAGTTTGCACATTCTCCCTGTGTCTGCGTGGGTTTCCTCCGGGTGCTCCGGTTTCCTCCCACAGTCCACTAGGTTAGGTGAATTGGCCATACTAAATTGCCTTGGACTGATATCTTATCTTAAAGGCTGCACATCTGTCAGTTCAGCACTCCTGCCATACTACAGAACAATAAGACAAGTGGAAATAGTTAAAAGAGAATTTTTTGTTCATTCTAAGTGCGTACCACAAATGAGGCACTTAATGTCTAAATGGGACATAAAATAGATTTCAATCTTTCAAAGCATAAACTTACTTTTAAAAATAGATCAATTTGTAGTTTGCTTTTCTGACGTCAAAGGTCATAATTACCTAACCCCATTGTCCGTTCAGCAAAAAGATACTTCAGATATTTCTGTTGTGTTTCCTGCCTTCTCTTCCTTATTCTACGGCGATTGATTGGGAAAGGGAGAGGTGCAATAAGGCCTAGGTGTCCTTGTATACCAGTCATTGAAAGTAAGTGTACAGGTAAAGCAGCAAGTGAAGAAGATACATGGAATATTCACCTTCATAGTCAGAGGATTTGAGTAAAGGAACAGGGATATCATGCTGTAATTATACAGGGCATTGGTAAGACAACACTTGGAATATTGTGAGCAGTTTTCAACTGGTCCATGCCAACCAGATATCCTAAATTAATCTATTCCAATTGGCAGCATTTGGCCCCAATCTCTCTCAACCCTTTCTATTCATGTATGCACCCAGCTGCCTTTTAAATGTTACAATTGAACCAGCCTCCACCAACCCCTCTGGTAGCTCATTCCATGCACACACCACCCTCTGGGTGAACAAGTTGCCCCTTGGGTCCCTTTTAAATTAGTCCCCTCTCACATTAAACCTATGCTCTCTTATTTTGGATTCCCTACCCTGGGAAAAAGACTTTGTCTATTTATCCTATCTATGCCCCTCATAATTTTATAAACCTCTATAAGGTCACCCTCAGCCTCCAATGCTCCAGGGAAAACAGCCCCAGCCTGTTCAGCCTCTCCCTGTAGCTCAAACCTTCCAACTCCAGCAACATTCTTGTAAGTCTTTTCTGAACTCTTTTAAGTTTAACAACATCTATCCTCCAACAAGGAGACCAGAATTGAACACAGTATTCCAAACGTGGCCTGAGAGGAGGAGAAATCTCTTCACTCAGAGAGTGGTGAAGCCTATGGAATTCTCTGCCACAGAAAGTAGTTGAAGCCAAAACTCTAAATAGAGTGACTGAGCTGTACAGCACAAAAACAGACCCTTTGGTCCAACTTGTTCATGCCAACTAGATATCATAAACAAATTTGGTCCCATTTGCCAACATTTGCCCCATATCCCTCTAAACCCTTCCTATTTATATAGCAATCCAGATGCCTTATAAATGTTGTGATTGTACCAGCCTCCACCATGATGATAAATATAGTTCTTAGGGCTAAAGGGATCAAGGGGGGAAAGCAGGAACAGGGGACTGAGTTGGTCATCCATGGTTATATTAAAAAGCAGAGCAGGCTCGAAGGGCTGAATGGCCAACTCCTGTTCTTATCTTCTATCCTACCAAATCTCAGCAATGCCTGCTTTGGAGACTGTCACTGTCACAGTTGGTAGTTAAACCTGACCAGCTGGACTCTATCTCCTGATTTGTTGGAGGCCGATTGTTGCCATATCTCAGGTTGGGACTATTTCCGCGTGCCTGCTCCACACAAATCAGAGGGAGTCAACCTTCCACAGGCAGACATGTTTAACACGCCACACCTGCACTCACCATTATGGGTGATGTCAGGTCCCTGATGCAGGATGACCAATAAGAGGACAGCGTCACTCACGGAGCAGCATCTCCATTGGCAAATGGAAGCTTTTGGGCAGATGGCATATGTGAAGATGCACCAAACTGGTGCTGCCCATCAAAGCCTGATTAATATTTGATAAAATACTGCATAGACTTGGCCTCCAGTTGGGTCACCCAGCGATAGACCGCATCAGGTCCCAACCGTCCGCACAAATATAATTCCGGGCCCAGCTCTGAATCTGCCTCCGTGGAGCTGGGACAATACCACCCACTGTGTTGTCCCTTTTCAACCTTCAACAACAGAGTGGATTACTGAACCTTGCAAAGCTGACATATCCTGTAATCCTCCAGATACCGTTTCCCTGAGACACAAGACGTCAGTAGAACAGAAGCAGAAAGGACAAGCTATCTTCATAAAATTATGTTTTTCTTTGTTCAAATTAGATCTGACACTCTTTCAAAGGAAATGGTGGGAATTACCTACTATCTGTCTCAGTTTAAAAGCCCAAAACTTGGTTTCACTCCAATAGAGATTTAAATGGTCCACATCTCCTTTTTGTTAGTTGCAAGAGCTGGATGTGCCATAATTTGACCATGACGAAGAGTGTAGTTAATCTATTCATGTTCTGGACCCTCCCTTGTTATCTATGTTCAGAGACCCTCATATGAATGGGACATTGTCCTGAGAAGCAGCACTCTCTGTTCTGGGCCAGATTTTCAATGGGTCCATTGATACAGACCAGGAGGAACAATGAAGTCTGTTCTTCCCACTCCGAACAAGGTGAAGCTCAGTGAAAATTGGATGGAGACAACAGAAACTAGAGCTTTTGGAATATGTATTCCAACTCTTTCAATCTGAAATGAGCCATTTAATGAAGAACGAAATTGCATTTATATAAAGCCACTGTAGCCCCACTCTCTCATTGGAAAGAGAGATGACTGGTGGTGATTTAATCTGAGGGTCACCACACCTCCAGGTAAGGGGTGGGGGGAGGGGGGGTTTGTTGAGAAGAAGAATCCTTCATGGTAGGTTCAGCGATGCAAGAATTGAACCCATGCTCTTGATGTCAGTCTACATTGTAAACCAGACACAAAAATAGAAGTTGTTGGCGAAATTCAGCAGGTCTGGTTGCAAGTGTGGGAAGAAAGCAGAGTTAAAGTTTCGGGTCTGGTGACTCTGCATCAGGCAACCATGCTGCATTTATACAGTATATTCCACAATCTCCAGACCATGGGGTGGATGAGACCAACGCGGGGACTTCCTAAAAAATGTCATGACTAATAACATTCTGTTTTCATGTGCTATAATGTAGGAAGCATGGCAGCCAATTTGCCCACAGAAAGCTCCCAGATAATATGATTTGAATGAGGTAACTTGAGGGACAAATATCTGCAAGCACTCTAGGGACAACTTACCTGCTTTCCTTCGAAACAGTGCTGTGAGATGCAGGCAGGGCCTCAGTGTGACCTTTCACCCTTACAATTGAATTCACAGCCTTCTCACTCAGAGGTGAGAGCACTATCATGAGGTCACCATAGATGTTGTTTCTCCACTGGAAGGGCGAGTTGCCTTAGTCCCATTGGATCATCAGGCTACTGTCATTGAGAGAGAGAGAGAGAGAGAGAGAGAGAGAGAGAGAGAGAGA
>NW_025214963.1:16978-17921 GCF_004010195.1 Chiloscyllium plagiosum
AACTTAATGGAGACAGACAAGATAATAAGCGTGTAGATAGGGAGAGCATTTTTCCTAGGATGGTGATGGCTGAAGTCGTTACCTTGCACGCTGACGAAACGTCTGAAAACGAATCTTCAAGATTATCGAGCAAACTTACACACATCTAAACAGAATAATTATATAAGAACATAACAGAATCAGAAAATATGACCATAATAAAATAAGAGCATAAGACAGTAAGAATATAAGGGAATCCGAAACTACGAATAACATGAAATAATAGAATAAGAAAATTCACGATTGAACAGTAATGAATAAATGAAAAGGAATATCAAAGGATAAGAGCATAATTTCAAAAAATCAAATAAGAAGTGAAATGCATAGTAGAATAAGAAGATAAGAGAAAAATAACTAGAGGGAACAAAAACTGAAGAGAATAAATAATTAGGCAAAGGAGAGTAATAGAATAAGAACATACAGAATAATGGCTGAGAAGAACATAAGAATATAACAGAATAATAACATAACAGATGTCAAACATATTATAACTTCCCGTCGATCATAAGCCTCTCGGAAAGAGAGATCATAGTATGATCGAATTTCAGACGGCAATAGAGGGTGAAATGAAGGTATCTCATACCAGTGTATTATGCTAAAGCACGGTAGGTTCAGGAATGAGGAAGGAGGTGGCTAAATTAGACAAGGAAACCAAGTTATACGGTGGAATATCTGAGGAACAATGGAGGAATTTAAAAGAGATATTTCACGATGCTTATCGTTAGTATATTCTGGTCTAAAAGAAAGATAACAATTGTACGAAGAGCCAGCCTTCAATAATCAAGGAAATAATGAAAGGGATCCAATTAAATGTCCAGGCTTACAAAGAAGCCACGAGTAATGGGAAACAGGAAGATGGAGAAAATTAAAAAAGAACAATAAAGCAAGTAACAAAGAAAGGAAA
>NW_025214963.1:20006-21586 GCF_004010195.1 Chiloscyllium plagiosum
ATGAGCAGAGAGATCTCGGTGCCCAGGTACACAGATCCTTGAAAGTTGCCATCCAGGTTGGCAGGGTTGTTAAGAAGGCTGTCAGTGTATTCGCTTTTATTAATAGAGGGATCGAGTTCCGGAACCATGAGGTTATGCAACAGCTGTACAAACTCTGGTGCGGCCGCACTTGGAGTATTGTGTACAGTTCTGGTCACCACATTTTAAGAAAGATGTGGAAGCTTTGGAAAAGGTGCAGAGGAGATTTACTAGGCTGATGCCTGGTATGGAGTGGAGATATTACGAGGAAAGGCTGAGGGACTTGAGGCTGTTTTCGTTGGGAGAAGAAGGTTGAGAGGTGACTTAACAGAGACATAAAAGATAATCAGAGGGTTAGATCGGATGGACAGGGAGAGCCTTTTTCCAAATATGGTGACGGCATGCATGAGGGGGCATAGCTTTAAATTGAGGGGTGATCGGTATAGGAGAGATGTCAGAGGTCGTTTCTTTACTCAGAGAGTAGTAAGGGTATGGAATGCTTTGCCTGCAACGGTAGTAGATTCGCCAACTCTAAGTGTATTTAAGTCGTTATTGGACAAACATATCGACGTACATGGAACAGTGTCGTTAGATGGGCTTCAGATTGGTATGACTTGTCGGTGCAACATCGAGGGTTCTATGTTCTATGTTCTATAAGAGAACATAAGAGAATAACGACATGAGAGATTATAAACAGCATGAATGACAGAAGAAGAGCATAATTGAAATAGAACCGAAGAGATCAACTCTGTAAGAACAGATGGGAAAATATAATCGAATAAGAGAAAAAAAGTACAAACGAGAATGACAACAACAGCGAACAAGAACAGTAATGAATGGGAGATTATGAACGTAAGAGAATAGGAACAAAAGAACGAAAAACCACAAGAGAATGAGAAAATTACTAATTCCAGCACGACAGATCCAGAATATCATGGAATTTGAATACAAGAGAATAAGAACATAAGAGTTTAGGGGCAGACATTAATGAGAGAGTAAGATTATAACAGAATCAGAACATAATAATGTAGTGGAGCAAGAAAATAAGAGATAAAAGAGAAAACAATAAGAAAATAAGAACATATGACAACAGCGGCATACTTGAATGCGAACACACATGTAAAATAGATTCTGAATATAAGTGAATAGGATCATGATTGAATAAGAGAATATGATCAGAAACCAAGAAATAAAAGCGAGGATGTGAATATAAGACAATACGGTCTTAATTGAATAAGAGCAGAAGGGAATATGGGAATAAAAGGATAGGAACATGAGAGAATAAGATTGTAAGAACATAAGACAGTACGAGTCTAATAGAATAACACACGAATAAGGAAATAAATTACATGCAAATCGGCATAAGTGAATAATAATACAGGCCAAGAAGAGCATAAGGAAATAAGAACATAAGAGAATGAGAGAACAAAAGAATAGAAATATTTGGATTAAGAGCATGCGATTACAATAGAGTAGATCAGAAGAGGGTAAGAACAAAGCCAAATGAGAAAATAAATAATTAAGAGAATAGGAAAGCAGAGAATAATAGAACATGAGAATGA
>NW_025214963.1:22014-24691 GCF_004010195.1 Chiloscyllium plagiosum
TAGGGTTCAGTATCACAGGCAGTACGCGGTGTTGGGGTTCAGTATCAGAGACAGTTCCTGGTTTTTTAGATTAGATTACAGTGTGGAAACAGGCCCTTCGGCCCAACAAGTCCACACTGACCCGCCGAAGCGAAACCCACCCATACCCCTACATTTACCCCTTACCTAACACTACGGGCAATTTAGCATGGCCAATTCACCTGACCCTGCACATCTTTTGTGACTGTGGGAGGAAACCGGAGCACCCGGAGGAAACCCACGCAGACACGGGGAGAACGTGCAAACTCCACACAGTCAGTCGCCTGAGGCGGGAATTGAACCCGGGTCTCAGGCGCTGTGAGGCAGCAGTGCTAACCACTGTGCCACCGTGCCGCTCCATGCATTAGTTTATGGTTTATTGCCAATACTTGTGGATATCTCTCCGACATGTGTAACGGATCTCTGCAAACAGCATTTTACCTGATAAATTTCATTTCGCTTCACGGTTTTAATATGCAGCCCCAGATAGGTCTGATGCTGATAGCTAACCCCTGTTTCAGTAACTGCTGAGATCATCCTGACTGTTTGTAAGTAACGGTCAGCCTGTGTCTTAACCTGGTTTTTGGTTCTTGTATAGACCTGTAACTATCTGCTGTATTTCGGAGTCCTACTGAGCCACGGTTAGGACAGAGGCTCTTCCCATGATTCAGCTTGGAATAAAATTGTTGATGCTCGAAATCTGCTTCTCGAGATTTTTTCAACAACTGGCATTTTCGCCTTCATTACAGGATCTTGCGTTCGTGCCTTCAATAACTTGAATTGGTGTTTGAGAAAGTGTGAGTATTGTGTGGAGCTAATCAAAATGCTAAAACTGATTAAGGGAATGATCCTGACCTGAGCCTGCAGGCTGAGCCCCTGAGGCAAGAAGAAATAATGAAATTATCACATTAAATTAGTGCATTTGGTTAAGGATTTAATCCTGACCTGAGCCTGCAGGCTTATTCCCTGAGATAAGAGAGAAAATGGTCAAAGAGTGTCTCTAAATTTCTAAACTTGCAAACTCCTGGTCTGAGGCTGAAGGCTCATTCCTTGAGGCACGATCGAAGATGTGCAGACGTAATACCTAGGATTGAAAACATTGCTGATTGCCAAGCTTGGGGAAGCCTTGAGGAATTTACCAGTATCTTGTCGTATTGTTTTGTTTGTTTTTATTTGTCTTTGTTTTTGTATTCTTTGTTTGCCTGCAGGTGACTGCTCTGCGTCTGGGACCTCCAAGGTGAGGAAGAAATCGAATCAGTCCACAAGCGCGACCCTCGGCTCCGAAACAGTCTCGTGCAGGCGGAACGCCGTCCTTTTGCCCGCTCAGAGGAGACACTGAAATGCCACGGTAAACAGACGAAGTGCAGCATTTAAGGTCGGCAATTGCGTTGTTGAGTTTAATCAAGTGGCTAAGAGCTATCAGCACCGTGGAAAGACAATCGAGGTCAGCGTGCAGGGAACTCTTTCGTAAACCCTCCCACCATACCAGCATCCGAATCCCCTATGTTCCACACAATTACCGTCCCAGATGGGATTGCCGCTGTTATCGCTTCACAAACGAACAGGAGAGATGGCCGGGGACAGAAAGCTGGTCGAAATACTGTTACAGTTCAAGATACTTGACCAGAAACTCCTCGAGTAAATACTCCACAGGGCCCTAGTGTCCGGACAGTCGATAATGGTGCAAGCATCTTATGAATTAGAGTGATTGGCAATAAAAAATACATGCTTGTCCGAGGATTAAGAGAGAGAAACCCCAACTTAACCAGCCTTGGACGCGCTCCAAAGTCCTTAGCATGATTCAAAACGCACTGATATGCTCCAGTAATCAACAGTTTTTTTCAATTGGCGAGTACAAATCTGCAGTGATTAAATTTGCCTGCCTCAGGATTTCCAAACATTAATGAATGTACTCGAGGCGACATATTTGGTGATCATTAAAGACTCCAGTATACTTCCCCCGGCCATGGATTAAAGCAGAAGCACAGACAATGTGGCGTGAAAATATTGTTGGAATTGAAACTCCCTAATTTTGACTGTTCTGAAATGTGAATGTTTCATTCCCCTTACGAGAAAGGAAGGAACAGATGCTTTAAAAAAAAACCGGAATAGAATCGAAGTTACCAGAAAGGGAAAGATACTGTCTCAGCCTTGGGTCACTGAAGCTTGCAGAAAGGTTAACATTTTGTGGTTTGTTTTGAATGAACATTTGCTTGTTGGTGATTAAATGTTTATGTTTTGTTCCCTCGAGCTCGAGGTCTGAGAATGTGCTTCTCACAGGTCATGTCTGCAGTACTGCCAATTTCTAAATCGCCTAAGAATTTCCATTCGCAAATAGGGGGAGCAGTATCATCTATTGAGATGGCAAGAATGAAATCATGCCACGATCTAAATTACACGTAAAACAGAATATGTCCAACAACCTCGCGATCCATGCACCCCGTGTGCCAACACTGAAGAGGTTGATTGAGACTACCTACTCATTGGGGATGGAACCAAACTCAGATTTCGGCCCAGCATCCACTGTTGAGCAACCCATTCCAGACAGGACCCTAGAAAACGAAACAGCGTGCCCAAGTACAACACCTTTGGGACTGGGATTAAGTCAGCTAAAACCCCAGGGCAAATGGCAGGCCCTTGCTTTTACTTTGAAAATGTG
>NW_025214963.1:25224-46404 GCF_004010195.1 Chiloscyllium plagiosum
AAGCGGGGTTCTCGAACCACTCCCTTGCGTGGTTGGCCGTTTCACTTGTCCGCAAATTGGTATTGTAGAATTACATCTAGTACATTGTTGCAAATCTTGTCTATTAATAACAAATGTATTTAGTTGATAAATGGGAACCTTTCAATGTCTGATATTACTTCCACAGCAGTCATGGACAATTAAGAAATATCTGTGCAAGTTAACCCAAACTCTTCAAAGTTCACATTCACAGATACACCCAGTCGAAGCCTTAGGTCCGAGGAAATTTGCAGCAGTGGCGACAATGCAAGCTATCTGCACATTAGTTGAAATCAAAGCAATATTCGAGTGGATGCACAAAAGTTGTTACAAGACAATACCGCCTCAAAGGGAGCCCTGCTCCCGGTGGGACTTGTGGAGTTTTGTGGGCTCATCGTTCTGGTTCTGCAGCAGCGCCCTCGGACAAGGATTTATTCTCCTTGATTTTTTTTTACTTCTCATGGTTCTTGATAGCTCCATTAAGCAGGGTTGTGGATGCTTTGTTTCTCAGCTGCTGCCCTCCGTCCCATTATAAAGTCAGCTGATCAGCATCCCTCTGGTTGGCAAAGGCACTGAGCCCCAGACTCCAGACCTAAGAGCACTAATCCTCTTATTCTGATGACTATCTGCCCGATTCTGAGCCTCCCTGTCCAGGCAATCTCCTGGCTCTGATTACATTCCGCCTTTTACTCAAGCTCCTGGCCTGCTTAACTGATTATGAAAAGAAAAAAAAATGTATTTGTGGAAGACACCCCACCGGTGAAGCAACCAGTTCGCTGAAATGCCACTCGCCCCGCAGAATGTTCGTCCTTGGCATGTACCTTTAAGAAGCTGTCTCACATCCTCTCGTACAAAGCTTAGTTCCTCTCTCACGAGAAGGTAATGCTGAAGTGTAGCGTTTATGTTCAAGGCGCCTGCTTAATGTTTCCCCATTGTGCTGTATTATTCGACCATGTAGCTCAGTTGCTCAAGTGGTCAAAACCCCGCCAATTAATTTACAATGTTCCTCTAATAAAGAACATCTGTCATAACTTTGTTATTGACTTTTGTAAACAGTATTGTAGTTGGTAACTTTCATTCCTGTTCACTTCTGGAATGCATCGCATCAATTAGAGCTCACTCCGAGAGTTGGGCCTTGATTTGGGACCACCTCGGAACCATCCTGCCACGATTTATTTAACGATCAGCCTGTGGCTCCGCCAGAGCTTTTATACCATGTAACCCTTTAACTTGCTGCTGTACGTTTGTGCCCTACCGAGCCACTGTTAGGATGGAGAGGCTTCGCATGATGCCTCGTGTAATAAGCTGGTTAAGGCTTGAAGTCTGCCTCTCGAGATTTTCTTCAACAGAAAAGGACAAAGCATAACTGACGAAACGATAAACCAGTCATTTTGTCATCGTAGTTAGAAAACTGATGGCGGACCTAACACGGGAAAAGGGAAATATACAGTTAGAGAAAACTAAAATAATTCCAGATAGTTAACATGGCATTGTTCGGGAAATTGGCCATGCTAGATTGCCCACATTGCAAGGTGTAGGGGAATGGGTCTGGGTGGGTTGCTCTTCGGGGGGTTGGTGTGAACTGGTTGGACCAAAGGGCCTGTTGCCACACTGTAAGTAATGTCTGAAAAATTTGGTTCATTTCATTGACGAGGTGACCCAAGCAGCAAATCACGATCATGCTATGTATGCTGTACATTTGGACTTCCACAAATGTTTTGATACGGTTGTTCATGGCAGGTTAATTAAGAAAGGAGGAATGATTACGATTGGCATGTCTTTGGCAGCATGGAGTCGATGTTGGCTAAAGGAAATGAAACAGGTGATAGTTACAGCAGGTTATTTCTCACATTGGAGATGAGTTTAAAATGGTGTTCGCTTGCAAACTGTATTGAGACCTTGCTTTCCTCTGAATTGGAGTTGTTTATTGATGTCAAAACTTCCACATTTAAAGATGAGACTAAGCCAGGGAGTGTTGTGAATTGTGAGAATGATGCTGAGTGACTTAAGATGGACATTGAAAATTTGTTCAAATGAGCAGTTGCCTGGGAGATGAAATTCAATGCAGAGAAAGGTGAGGTACTGCATTTTGGTGTCAGAAACATAGGAAGACAAAATAGGCTCAATAGTGCACTTCTGACTTTCGAACAGGAGCGGACAGGAAGGGGATTCATTCCATACAACTTTCTTAAGGTGCACAGTTAATTTGAAATATTAGTTAAGAAAACTTGCAGGATCCTTGAATTTGTGAACACGGACATAAAGTATAAAAACAAGGAAACGATGCTACATCGCTATAAATCATTGGTGAGGCGACGTTTGAAGTATCGTTTTCAATTATAGCGCCTAGCTTAAGGGGAGATGTTGAAGCCCTGGAGAGAGTACAAAAGAGGTTTCGTACAATCGTACCAGAAATAAATGTGTTTAGATCCAAGAAAAAAATCGGAGACACTGGTCTTGTTTTCCTTGAAGCCGGGGAGTCAAAGAGGTGATCTTAATGCATTAATTAAATTATGTATAACTTTAACCATGTAAAAAAAATTTTTTTTCGACTAATTAGTATGTCAGTGACGTGTGATCGTAACTTCAATATTGTGAGCAAGACAGTGAGGAGTGAGATGAAGAGACACGTCTTTACACAGAGAAATGTTGTGCGTTAGAATCCATTGCCTGGGAAAGTGTTGGAGGCAGGTTACATAGAATGTTTCGTAAGAGATTTGAATATATGTTTGAAAGGAATGAGTTTAGGGGACGACTGTGACAGGGCTGGTTAGTGGTACTACCTGGGGATCTCTTTCTGGAGTCGGTGCAGACATGGTGCCCTTCTGTACGGCAAAACTCTCTGATTGTATTATTCTTTGCCCTTCAGTTCCTCGACAGTGAGTTTGATCCATTGTTTAATAATGCACATCAACAAAAGCAATAAATTTCTCCTGGCCCAACCAACCCAACTGTTTTCATCATACTTTATATCAACTAATCTGGAATTGTGTTACTGGAAAAAGTTCTGCCTCTCAGGCACCTTCTACGGAGAAACAACATTCGGGGAGTTCTAGGGGTTTCGAGAATGGAAACGTTTAAGGGATATGTAAGTGGAGAATTCTTCACACAGATGGTGGAGGGTGCCTGGAATGCATTGCCAGTGGAGGTAGTGGGACGAGAATAAGAGTGGTCTGTGAAATGTACCTGGACAGACACATGAATGGTCATGTACTAAGGAAATAGATGCTTAGTAAATAAACAGCAGGTTTAGAGAGAGTGTCTGGATCCATGCAGCTTGCAGGGCCAAAGGACGGTTCCTGTGCTGTAAGGTTCTCTGTTCTTTGTCTTTTGGGCGTAGAATTCATCTTCAGAGTTGATTGCACTTAGGAAACGTATACATGTTAGAGAAAGTCTGGGGCGGGGTGCAGCAGTAAACGATAGGTGGAAGTGTGCTCAGAGAGTTCGACGTGTGTAAAGACAATCCTCACAGAATGAATAGTTCGTAATTGGGATCGTTGTGGTCTGACAGCGCAATGCGGTTTTCATAGCTGTCCGTGCAACAACGAATTCTCCTTGTAACATGAACAGTTCATAAACTCATACAGGATGGCAAAAGTACAGTAAACATTACCTGTTCCAAGTATACCAAATCAAATAGAATTACAATAATTTATCACCCAATGACGTACGTGTTAGTGTACATCTTCACTTCGTCAAGGATAGAGGCGATCTATTGAATCTTAATTAGATCGCAATTAAACATCTAAACCTTTAAATTTAGTCCCTGTAAGATAAATGACCAAATCATAATTCCAAACACGTTTACGTTTCGGTGCAGAGAATTGTGAAATAATGCATTTTCGTAGAAGTAGCACTGAGAAGCAACACAGATTCAATATAGGTGTAACACTGGGGGGAGTACAGCAACAGAAAGCCCCCTGCGTTCACATATATAATTCTCTGAAGTTGACCCTAAAGCTTAAACAATTGTTAAGAAGTCGTTTTGGATCCTTGTATTTATCAGTAGAGGTAAAATTCTTAAAACGAAGAAGTGCTGCTACACCTCTAAAAACCATTTGTCAGAACCAGGACTCTGGCTCAGTTCCTGGTACCTTAATGAAAGAAGAATATCAACTAACTGGACAGAGAACAAGGGATACTTCCGACAATGATGCCAGAAATGAAAATATCCGTTCGGAGGGAAGGGTAGAAAGGTTTATTCTGCTTGGAACAGAGAAAATTAAAAGATGACCTTATTGGACAGTTCAATATTACAGATAACCTTTACAGAGTAAGGAAGGACGTTGTGTTTCCACAAGACGGTGTATCAGAAAAAAAGGAGTAAAAATATCAAGACTGTAAACAAGAGAGCCAGAGGTGAGAAGAAGAAAGAGTTCTTTACTCACACAGTTATTCGTATTTGGAGTGTGTTGCCTAGGAAAGTGGTTAAAACAGATTGCATAAGAAGTTTCAGAAGAGAATTGGATACATGTTGGAATGTGATGAATTCAAAGGGCTCCGTAAATCGGCCTGGAGAATCGGCTTCGCTGATTCACTCTTTTGACAGCCACTTTATTCACATTGGGTTTAATAGTCTTCTTCTGATCTGCGAAGTTTTAGCATTGTATGTTATTTTAATCTTTATTGTGATGCAGATCTAAACATAATCTCGACATTTTTCAATTACAAATGGCATGAAACGTGTCTTCTTCTGTATTATATTTGCCCGTGGAACTGGTATAATTTATTCGTCATTTGCATGAAATGGCGCATGTTCTTGACTCTCCCCACATAACATGTAACAATTGTTTTAATCCTACTGTTCCAGCCGATCATCTAACTGTTTCGATTACCTGAGATTATCTATTTGTCATTCCAAAACATTTGACAGACAATTGGTTATGTTTTTTTTTCTGAAGTTCAGCAGGACTTTCACAACAACATGCACAGAATCACTTATAATAATTGATAAAAGCACAGAAAAAATGACTGGTTTCAGTGCTGACAATTTCCGAGCAAATATCTTGTGAAGGAGCTGTGGAGATTGTTTCCCATTCTATTTTGAAAGATTAACGTCATGGCGCCTTATTTACGTTTGAGACAGTACTCACCGATCGAGGCTTTCCATCACATTCCATCATATTCGAAGTTTTCAGATCCTTCTACACAGATATGCTGCACTATAGACTTTGCCTCCTTGAATTTCTGCACAGACTCAATCTGCAGGATATGGAACACGACGAGCATTTCTTCCTTCTCACTTTTTCTGTTCAAATCCAACAGTGCACGTGCTGAAAGGACATGTCAGCCACATCTTTTATCTCCTCTCGGAACTTGCTCTGGGAGATTACGTATCCATATCACCACGATTATCGGCACCACGGAGCCTCCTGCATGCTCTGCTAGCTGCTAACATGTGTCTTACTGTCAAGTTGATTAGAAGCAGCATGAGCAACAATGGTAGAATAGGTGTGGTTCAACCAGTCATAGACCTGCCAGATTGACGAGGTATAGATCACTCGAACGTCACAAAACCAGCCCCCTCCATTCACAGGGTGCAAAGGTTGATAGATGAAGCAGAAAGGGACGTTCTTCGTACAGCTCAAGGCACACATTACTCCAATCAACAACGATGCCCTTTTCTCCTTGCAGAATCTGGCCTACAAGCTCTCGCAACAAACGGCTCCAAAGGGGCCGAAGGTGAAGGCTACAGTCAACCAGACTGAAGCATACCCAGCGGCAATGGATCAGTCTGCAAGCAAGCGTGGTGGACAGGTAACTGTCCCGAAAGTAAATGCGTCCAATCCAGTTCAGGGCAACAGTGGTAATGATGACAAGAAAATCACTCACTGCTATTGCACCAAGAAATAGGGGATACACTAGAAGAGTCCACACCGTCCTTGGGAGAGGATTACAATTGCTATCACGTTTGCATTGAAAGATAAGGAATGAGAGAAACTATGATGCACATGTCACTAGATTCCAATCCATCTGATGTATTGCTCAAGTCACCTCGTTTTGGCTCTGGCAATTCCGTTGCTCAATTTTTGACATCCAATGTTGGATTAATGAATTTTCTGCACATGGAGTCAATGCAAACTGCCCGTTCATAAATTCCCCCCCCCCCCCCCGCCTCTGACAATGAACCAATCCTCACGTCCAGCTATCCAAAATAAGCTTCTGAAAAATGAAAAATATTTGCTGCCGACATTTTGATGCGTACCATGTCCCCATCCATCCAGCAATACTATTTATGTTGACGTAAAATATGTCCACATCCAACAGCGTTTCAATTTAACTTTCTAACTTGCCAAGTCATCTATACCCTCATCACATCCAACGGATTTTACAGTTGATTGCCAAATCTGTCATTTCTTGAATTCCTGATATATGTCCAAAAGTGGCAGTGATGTCTTCCACTGCCCATGCCATATAATTGTGATTACCAGTCTCAACTGCTCCATCACTCCTTCTTATTCCCGATTATCTGTGAAACGTTATGAAATATTCAAGTTTTCTGTACTGTATTCTATCTTTTCCTTATGTCATTCATTTGTTTAAGGTCTCATGAAAGACACCTTCGTATTAAGGCAATTCTTTATGAATCAAGTCAAACCCAATGATTTCAAATAGAAGTCAAAGATAAGCAACCAACATTCATGATGTTAGTGTCAACTACACCGAACGCAAGTAAAAGATGCTGAACCAAAACAAGACCCATATAGTAAACACTCTATTGGTAATATTTTGAATGCATAATAGATTTTAAATAAGATATACAATTTCCACTGAATTCTTCAGCCCTCCCCAAAATTCAATGGTTGTCAGCAAACGCTGCGATGACCACGTGCCATGAATTAATAAAGGAAGTCCCTAAAGCTCATTGAAAATGTCCATTGTGAATGTACTAGACTGTAATATTTGCATCGGTCCAGTAGTCAAAATGTATATAGATATGCCACTAAACTAAATTATATTTGATCTTGAAGCCATCAAATGGAAATATTGTAATATAATAATCGCACAACCACGTCGTAATACTTGTTTGTCCATTGCGATGTGCTTTCTCTGTACAGAACTAAAAATCAAAACGGAATGCTCCAAAAATAATTGAATAATGTTGACAGAACCCCAGTGATTTTAATTTATATTTCAACGTTAAACTGCATTATATCGTAGAATGCAATCAAACAAATTGCTAAGTGCTCACACTAACATAAAATTGAAGAATGTTCAATAGATATAAGAATATGCTTAAAAATAAACAAAGTTTTGTCGGATACTTTATTTTCCAGGGACACCAATAAGAATGAGAATGGGGTGGCAAATGGCAAAGATTGGTCCATTCGCTGTGCCGTGCATTGTCTTTCAAAAAGTCGAAGTACTTCCGAAGCTTCACACGTTATCTCTGAGACGCAAACAAATCATCCCTCATTTATTTAGAATAAGGAAATATAGAGGGGCAAATGCTCGACAACACGCACATTCATAATATTTCATTGAACAAACATACAAGCCCAACCGTGGGGCCCAAAGAGACCTTGGAGTCCATGCCCATAGATCGATCGAAGTTGCCACCCAGATTGATAAGGTTATTATGAAGGCATGCGGTGTATTGGCTTTCATTCGCAAGGGGATTGAATTAAAGAGGAGAGAGGTTGGTCTGCAGTTATACAAAACTCTGGTTGGGCCGCACGTGGAGAATTACGTACATTTGTGGTCACTGCATTAGCGAAAGGATGTGGAAACTTTGGAAAGTGTTCAGAGGAGATTTACTAGGATGTTGACAGGTATGGAGGGCTGGTCTCATGAGGAAAGGCAGAGGAGCATGAGGCGATTTTCATTAGAGAGAATAATTTTGAGATGTGACTTAATGGAGACATATAAGATAATCAGATAGTTGGATAGGGTGGAGAGTGATAGCGTTTTTACTCTGATGTTGATAACTAGCACGAGAGTACGCAGCTCCAAATTGAGGGATGATAGATATGCGACAGATGTCACAGGTATTTTATTTGGTTAGTCAGTGAGCAAAAGGTGGGTGGAACGACCTTGCTGCAAAAGTTCTTGACACATGAAATCTAAGAACATTTCATTGGTTTATATGGTAAATATGAATGGAGGAAATAGTAAATATATGGAGGAAAGTGGTATAGTTTAAGATAAGATGGCTTCAGATCGGTTTCACAGGTTAGCGCAACGTCGAGGCTGAAGAGTCCGTTCTGCGCTGTGATGTTCTATTTTCGAGAGCTCTGGTTAGACCTCACTTGGACTGTATTTTCATTTCTGCTTGTCTTAAGGTAGGAAAGATGTGGCAGCTTTAGAAAGGGTGCAGACGAGATTGTTCATGATACTTCCTGGACTGGAGACCTGGTCTTATGAAGAAAGGTTGTGGGAACTAATGCTTTACTCATTGGAGCGAAGAAGGATGAGAAGTGACTTCATAGAGCTGTACAAGATGTTGAGAGGCGTAGATAAAATATATAAACCCAGAGACATTTTACGACAGCGGAAACGTTTCTCACAATTGGCCATAATTTTAAGGTAATTAAAGGAAGGTTTAGCGGATATCTCAGAGGTATGTTCTTTACACAAAGCGTGGTGGCTTTGTGGAATGCAATGTTAACAGTGGTCGTAGAGTCAAATACATTAGGAACATTTAAGCGATCCTTGGATCGGCCCATGGAAAGTAGTACACTGAACAATATGTCAGTTAGTCTGATATTTCCATGAAAGGCTGGCACAATACGGAGAGCTGAGGAATCTCTATTATGCTATATGTTGTATCTTCTGTAAACTGCCAACACGGAGAAGGGCAGATTGTTTACGTTTTGGAGCCTTCGTGTGAGAAATAGATAACAGGAAGATGCAAGGCTAATGTTTGTTGAGAGAGACTGAACTTCTCCATCAGAATAGAGTGTCCCACCAGCTCACATTCAAATTGCAGGTTGGGATGTCGGGAAGGGAGTGGTTCGGGATAAAAGCAGAAGAATCAGTTTGGCTCATTTTCGAGTTGGGGATTGATTTATTTTTCTTAGATATTTTATCTTTACTTCTCTTGATGCTCCCGTACAATCTCACAAACGGTATCATCTTATGCACTTCACACGTATTGCACCTACTCTGATGAGCTAAAGAAAATACCCTTTCCCTTGACTCCCTCTGATCTCTCCCCTGTGCGTGGACAGACTGGTTTTACAAGGTTAGAGCTGCTGTATAATGCACTTCCTCACAGTCTATTGCAGGATAATCAGCTGCAGATTCACAGAGTGCTGGGAAGCAATTGTTTAACATTATGTCTCCAAATAGTCACTTGAACAGATCCAAATACGAATGCTTCATCAGGTAAGTAATCTATGTCTACAACCCAGTTTGTGAAAATCCACAAAACCATTTGTGAAATGTCCAACATTCTCCAGTCAAGAAGTGGACGAAAGTAAACTGTTCCTACATTGAGTCGAAGGCTTGGCGAATGGAGAGGTAACCCAGAATCACAGCAGTCCAGAGAAACCCTTTGGAATTGCCAGTGCAATATCTGAGCTACTCGGTTGTTGTGCTGGAAGTAGGCAGTGTCCAGCACCATGCACCAACCCCTGACAATGCACACTTTGATAGAAGTCTGCAAATCCACCAAAGAAAAAAGTGGATATTGACTTTTAGAATAACCTTTCCCTGAGAGCATTAAGACCCTGTCGCACAATCTGTTGAAATTATTTAAAAATTGCATTTTACTCTGATTTATTGAGAACCTATTTACCTGGAAGTTGAATTATTTAATGAACAGTTGTTATCTCTGTTGCATCAATGTTTTCGTGAGGTATTATATGGTCAATTTCATTTATAAATTTCATTATATGGTCAATGCCATTTCATGCTCCACCACCCACCTCAAACAATTCTATCAGCCTTCTCTACTTTCTCTGGCAGCTCATTCCATAGATGCTCCGCACACTGTGTGAGTTCTTCTTTCCTGTTTCTAAGCTCAGCCCATCCTACTTCAGTAGATGAGTCCTTAAACGTCTTTTCTGCCACCGTAATACTTCCATTGCTCACAACGGCACACTCTCCGCTCCTTTCCTATCTTGTCTGTTCTTTCGGAAACATTTAAGTGCACGAATATGCAAGAATCAGTCATGTCCCTGTTCTATCCATGTCTCCCAAATGACTACAACATCAAAATCCAAGGTACCAACCCATGAAGCAAGTTCACGGACCTTAATCTAAATGTTCCTGGCATTGACACAGACTTACTTGAAGCCACATTCCTGGTTTCTGGTGCACTCTTGCGACCTTGAAACCTCATTTCTGATCTCACGACTCTCAACCTCCTGTACACTGGAACAACAAATTCGCTCGTCATCGTCCTCCTGAATTATTTTAAACCCTCACGAGCTGCATTTGCAAATTTCTTTTCGAGGATATTGGTACCACTCTTTTTCGTGTGAACCATCCTGTTTGGGGAGACACCACCAACTCCAAAATGAGGCCCAATTATCCAGGTATCCGAGATCCTCCCACCTGCACCGTACTTGTTGCCACGTCTTCAACATTTCTCTCTCCAGATTTCATGCATTGCTTGCACGTGGCACGGGCACCCAACTCAGTGATAACAACGCTGTTTGGTCTCACAATATGACATAAGAACAACTTTTGTACAGAGAGTGGTTCGTGTGTGGAAGAACCGACCACGGGAAGTGATGGATACAGATATAGTTGCAATGTTTAAAATATACTTGGAGAAGTACATGACTACGCAAGATTTGGAGGGATATGGGCCAAATACCAGAAGGTGGGACTCGATGTGTCTGGGATCATGATCAGCGTGGACTAGTTGAAGTTATGTTTATGTTTCCCACACTGTATGATTCTCTGGTTCTTCCACTCAACAATTTCACTCTGAAGTGGAAATGGTCTTCCTCTCACATGCCTAACACAATATTTCAAAAACCAAACACGTCTATGTCTTGGTGATCATAAATGTGGGTAGTGATGTCCAGGAGGGCAGAATAAATTGTTAAGGATGTAGAATGATCGGATCCCAATGGCGCATTGAGTCCACATCAAACCTCCAAACAGCAACTCAGCCAGATTCAATCCCAAGTTGTCCCTCTAACACTGCATTTCCCATGGCTAAAAAATCCTCAGTTGGATATCCCAGAATGCTACAGGAAAGTTAGCAACCATGCAATCCACCCGACCTATATATCTTTGGACTGGACAACGAAAGCGCAGATTCTGATGGAAACCCACGCAGACTCGAGAAGGATGTGCAATCTCCACAGAGCCCGTGGATTGAATTGAACCCAGGTCTGTAGCGCAGTGAGGCTGCAGTGCTACACACTGATCCGCCATGCCCAAGACTTTAAAAACTCACTAAAAATAATGCAACATCCCTACCACCACGGGAGAATCTCTCGGTAATTGCCGTCTAAGTTGGAGAAGAAGCATCTGTGAAATATCCAACCACTTGGTGCATCTATGCCATTCACAACTGAAGAATGATTATTTTCATAGGTCGGAGAATGCGAGAACTGACCATCAGGTAGAATCATCTCAGCATTTGCCCAACCAAAGATAGAGATTGCAAATCCAAAATTGAACGACATGAATCCATTCGGAACCGACAAGACTGCAGTGAATGAAATTCGTCTTCAATTCCCAATGAATCCCAAATTTGACAGAGGAACTAAGTGGACTAAAAGGGGTCATGAGATCATGAGGTCATCAGCGAGCAGAGTTCAGGAAAATCCCAAAGCATTGTAATCATGTATCAAGAGAAAGAAGGCAACTTGTGAAAGTTTTGGCCCGGTAAAGGACAAAATAGTAAATATATGCGTGTACTGCAGTTAATTAGGTGAGATTCTTAATGCGTACTTTGCATTAGTATTCACCGAGGAGAGGGGTAATGCAGGTACTGATGTTAGGGAACGATCTTTGATTATGCCAGGTCAGGTCGGCATAAGGCGGAAGGACGTGTTAGGTATTCTCAATGCCATTAAGGTGGATGAGTCCACAGATCTCATCCTGGCTACTGATGGAAGCGAGAAAGGAAATAGTTGGGGTTTCACAGATATTCTTGTGGCATCAATGAACATGGGGGAGGTCGCAGAAGACTTGTAAATTGCAGATGTTGTCCCCTTGTTGAAGAAGGTTAGCAGGCATTATTCAGATAATTCAAAAGCTTATGAGCCTGACCTCAGTAGTAGCTAAGCTACTAGACAGGATAATGAGGGATAGGATATATACACATTTGTAAGAAAATGAACTTGTCAGTGATAGGTAGCATGGTGTTGGGCATGGAAGGTCATATCGTACAAATCTAATCGTGTCTTTGAAGTGGTGACAAAGGTATTTGATGAGGGAAGGGATGGCGATGCCATACATAGACTTCAGTTCGGCGTTTGGTAAAGTTTCCACATGATACGCTGATGAAGAAGGTGAAGTTACAAGGGGTCCAGGGAGTTCTAGCTGGACAGATAGAGAACTGGTGAGGCAACATGAGACAAAGAGGAATAGTGGAAGGGTGATTCTCAAAATGGAGACCTGTGACCAGTAGTGTCCTACAGGGTTCCGTGCTAGGACCACTGTTGCTTTTGAGAGACATAAATGATTTGGAGGAATGTGTAGGTTGCCTCCTTAGCAAGTCTGCAGATGACACAAAGATAAATGGAGTAACAGATAGTGTAGGAGTCTGTCAGAGAATGCAGAAGACTATTAATGTATTGCAGAGCTGGGCAGAGAAATGGCAAATGGAGTTCGGTCCAAACAAATGCGAAGTGATGCATTGTGGAAGTTACAATTAATGAGCGAACTCTACGCAAAATGGAAATGCCTTCGTGAAAATTGAAGAACGGACAGATCTGTGTGTTCAGAATCATTGTCCCCTCAAGCTGGCAACGCACGTAAGTGGAGTGGTAAAGAAGGCATACGGTATATTTCCCTTCATTGGACGGCGCACTGAGTACAAGAGATGGAACGTCATGCTATAGTTGTACAATACTTTGGTTCGGCCACATTTGGAATACTGTACACAGTTCTGGTCTCCACATTGCCAAAAGGGTGTGGATGCTTTGGAGAGGGTGCAGAGGACCTTTCCCAGATTTTTCCTGGTATGCAGGTTGCCAGTTATGAGGAGGGGTTGCGTAGATTAACAATATTTTCATTGGAATTGAGGAGGTAGGTGGCGACCCGATTGTGGCCCACAAAACCACGAGATGTGTTGACGGCGTGAATAACAAGAAACCTTTCTGCAGAATGGAAGACTCATTTACGAGGGGCCACGAGATCAAAGTGTGAGAAAAAAAGATTATCTGAGGAATGCCTGAAAATTTTTTCATGCAGAGGGTGGTAGGTGCCTGGGAATCGTTGCCAGCTGAGATGTCAGGGACAGGAACGATAGAGCCATTTAGGATAAACTTAAACAGCTACATGAATGGGCAAGGAGCAAAAGGATACAGATCCTTAAAAAGAAAGGTAACAGGTTTAGATAGTGGATCTGAATCGTCCAAAGCTTGGAGGGACGAAGGGCAAGTTCCTGTGCTTATTCTTTGTTCTTTGAACAGTAGGGTTTAGCCAGACGTATCATTGGAAGTACAGGTTGGATATTTAGATCATATTATTAGAAATTGTGTGAATAAACCATTGTCTTCAAAAGTATACATATGCACATGCTTCTTCCTGATCGAGGTTTGGAATGCTGATCTGTCAGACTGTGCTCCTGCTTTTCCCCTAAATCTCTTTCAGAGAAGATGCAGAGTTTAGGGTTCAGCTTCACAATAACTTAACATAATAATATTGTAACTCCGATCTTGGTCGGCGTGTGGGACATCAGCCTTCAACACCACTCCAACATTGGAGAAAGTGATGCGTGACCTCAACTGAACCCAACTGGCATGTCCTGAAGGAATACTACAACACTTCAAACCAAAATAATTCAAAACCTGCCTCTCTTCGTGTAATTTTATCTGTGCTCTGGCATCACCCAAATTTGGGGGAGTCACTTCCACAGATCCCCAACACTTTTAGACAAGGATATTTCTCCACAGGTCTGCTCTCCCTCATAGATGGCTGAATCTTTATTTATGGTGTCAGAAAACCTTTTTTTGACTCAGGGTGCCTCAGTGAACTCCAGTGATGACCCAGATACCTGAGTGTCTGAATCGATATTCTGTTCCTACCAACCTCCACACAACACATTTCACCCAAAAGGAAGAGTTCCAATGAATTCTGGGGACTAAAGCTCTCACAATCGCCGAGGCAGGGAAACTGGAAACAGCGCATGGTGGAATTTGTTCCAGGCATTGAACGAATGAGAGAAGCTCTAATGATTGGATTAGCACGTGCAGCCTCTTGAAATGAATGAATGAGTGCAGTTTGACTCACTAAATAAATGAGCGAAATATTTTTCATTGAACCAATGAATAACGTCTGATCCTTAAATCAATGATTGAAGTTTGATGCAATTGTTGAATGACTGCAGTTTGATTCATTGACTGGAAGCGTTAAACTCGAGACATTGAATAAATGAGTGGAGATCTACTCATTGAATTAACACGTCCCGTCTGTTTCATTGAATGAATGGTTGCAGTTTGATTCATTGAATCAATGCGTAAAACTCGTGGCATTGAATGACTGAGAGAAGCTGTACTCATTGAATTAACACGAGCAGTTTGTTTCATGGAATGAATGAGTTAAGCTTCACACACTGACTGAATGAGAGAAGCTCTACTCATTGAGTTAACACGTGCAGAGAGTTTCATTGAATGAAAGTGTGCTGTTTGTTACATTCAATCAATGCGTTGAACTCTTGGCACTGCATGTATGAGAGAAGGTCGACTCATTGATTAACACGTGCAGTTTGTTTCGTTGAATGAATGAGTTAACCTTCGCACATTGTATGAATGGCAAAAGCTCTACTCATATAATTAACACGTGGAGTGCAGTTTGATTCATTAAATAAACTGCACTCGCTCATTCAATGAAACAGACTGCATGTGTTAATTCAATGAGTATAGCTTCTCTCAGGTATGCAATGCATCTATCATAACGCCTTCATTCAATGAATCAAATTGCATTAATTCAATCATTGGTACATTCTTCAATAAATGATTCGATGAATGAAAGGTTATTAATTGATTTAAAGAAATAAACTTAACTCATTCATTTAGTGAATCCAATTGGTTAGTTAAATGCATGGGGTAAGTTTGTTTCAATGAATCAATAAAACACGTTTAATTCATTGAATGTATGATTGACGTTTGATTCAATGAATGAATAAATGTAGTTTCGTTCAGTGAATGAATACATTATGCTAGAGACATTGTATTCATGAGAATAGCTCTCGGAAGTGAAATAAAACGTGCAGCTTCTTTCAGAGAATGATTGAGTTCAGATTGAGTCACTGAATAAGTGAAAGAATGCAATTTGTTTCAGTAAACAAATGAGTGCGCTTCGATTCATTAAAGTATTTGAGTTGCGTTTGTTGCATTAAATCAATAAATCACGTTTAAATCATTGAATATGCGATTGACGTTAAATTCAACGAATGATTTAATGCAGTTTGATTCATTGAATGATTGTATGCAGTTGGATTCATTAAATGAATGTATTAAGTTTCTTTCATTGAATCAATGAAAAACGTCTGATTCAATGTGCAATTTATCTTTGATTCAATGAATGAACGAATGCAGTTGTTTCCTTGAATTAATGCGTCAAGCTGGAGACCTTGACTTCACGAGATAAGCTCTACTCATTGAATTAACACGTGCCGTTTGTTGCAGTGAGTTCAGTTTGATTCTATAAATAAATGAATGAATGCAGATTGTTTAAGTAATCTCATGAGTGCGCTTTGATCCTTTAAATATTTGATTTATGTTTGCTTCATTGATGCAATAAATAACGTTTGATTCATTGAATGTGTCTTTGAAGTAGGATTCGTTGAATGAAAGAATGCACTTTGATTTTTTGAACTAATAAGTTAAGCTCGATACGTTGAATGAATGAGAGAAGGTTTACTCATTGAATTAATCCACGCCGATTGTTTCTTTGAATTCAATGTCTCCAAGTTAACGCATTCATTCAATGGAACAAACTGCATTCCTTCACTGAATCAAGCTTCAATCTTACATTTAATTCATCAAATATTATTCATTGATTCACTGAAACAAACTTAACACAAGATTTAATGAATCCAACAGCAATAATCCATTCAATGAATCAAACTGCACTCAATCCATTCAATGAAACAAACTGCGCATGTTATGTCAATGAGTTCATCTTCTCTAATTCATGTAATGCCTCGAGCTTAACTGATTCATTCAAAGAATCAAAGTGTTTTCATTCATTCAATGAATTCAACTTCAATCGTACATTCAATGAATCAAACGTTTTCTTTGAATCAGTGAAACAAACTTAACTCATACATTCATAAACCAAATTGCACTCATTTATTTACTGAAAAAATGCATTCATTCATTCATTAATTCAGTGAATCAAACGGAATTCATTCATTCAGTCAATTCATTCAATGAAACACACTGCACATGTTAATTCAACGAGTAAAGCTTCTGCCATTCATTCAATGTGTCAACCTAAAATCATTAATCAATGCGTCGAGCTTCTCACATACCTGCAGTGCCACGAGTTCAACGCATTGATTCATTGGAACAAACTGCACACATTCATTCAATGAATCACACTACGCATGTTAACCCAATGAGTAGAGCTTCTCTCATTCAATGTGTCAAGCTTAATTCATTCACACAATGAAACAATCTGCTCGTGTTAATTCAATGAGTACAACTTCTCTCATCCATTCAGTGCGACGAGTTTAACGCATTGATTCAATGCAACAAACTGCACCATTCATTCAATGAAACAAAGTTAATTCAAAGAGTAGAGTTTATCTCATGTATTCAATGCCTCCTCTATAATGCTTCCCTTCAATCAAACAAATTGTATTCCTTCAATCAATGATACAATCTTCAATCATTGACTCAATGAAGCGAACGCTATTAATCAATTAAAATAAATAAACTTAACTCATTTATTTAGTGAATCCAACTGCACAAATTCACTCAATGAAACACACTGCACGTGTTAATTGAATCTCTCATTCATTCAATACCACGAGTTAAACGCATTGTTTCATTCAAACAAACTCCACACATTCATTCAATGAAAAAGACTGCACGTGTTAATTCAAGGAGCAGAACATCTCTCATTCATTCAATGCAACGAGTTTAACGCATTCATTCAATGAAACAGACTGCATTAAATGTTTGAAGCTCAACGCATTCATTCAACGAAACAAACTGCACGTGTTAATTCAATGAGTAGAGCTTCTCTCATTTATTCAATGTTTTATTCAATGAAACAAACTGCATTCAATGCGATAAAATCGAGGCATTGAATGAATGAAAGAATCGCAACTGATTGGACGTGCAGTCTCTTTCGTTGAATTAATGAGTGCAGTTTGATCCACTAAATAATTGAGTTAAGTTTGTTTCGTTGAATTAATTATTCTAGTTTGATGCAATAGTTGAATGAATCCAGTTTGTTTCATTGAATGAATGAGTTAAGCTTCACACATTGATTGAATAAGAGAAACTGTACTCATTGGGTTTACGCGTGCAGTTTCATTGAATCAATGCGTTGGTCTCGTGGCACTGCATGTATGAGAGAAGCTCGACTCATTGATTAACACGTGCCGTTTGTTTTATTGAATGAATGGCAGAAGCTCTACTCATTCAATTAACACGTAAAGTGTGTTTCATTGAATGAATGAGCACAGCTTGATTCATGTGTTAAGTTTGTTGCATTGAATCAATTAATAACGTTTGCTTCATTGAATCAATTATTTAAGTTTGTATCAATGATGAAATCAATGTGGTTTGTTTGATAGAATGAAATCGTTATAGTAGTGGTATTCATTACATGAGAGAAACTCTAGTCATTGAATTAAGCCATGCAGTCTGTTTCATTGAATGAATGTGTGCAGTTTGTTTCATTCAATGAATGAGTTAAGCTCGAAATATTGAAAGTATGAGAGAAGCTCTGCTAATTGAAATAACACGTGAAGTTTTTTTCATTGAAAGAATGCGTGAAGTTAGTTTCTTTGAATGAACGAGTGCAGTCTGAATCATTGAATGAATGAATGCAATTGTATTTACTAAATAAATGATTGAAGCTGGAAACATTGAATGTATTAATTACGTTTAATTCTTTGAATCATAGATTGAAGTTTAATTCAATAAATGTAGTTTGCTTCATTGAATGGAAGCGTTAAGCTCGAGCCATTGAAGAAATGAGAGAAGCTCTACTCATTGAATTAACACGTACAGTCTGTTTCTTTGAATGAATGTGTGCAGTTTGTTTGATTGAATCAACCTCGTGGCATTGAACGAATGAGAGAAGCTCTACTGATTGGATTAGCACGTGCAGCCTCTTGAAATGAATGAATGAGTGCAGTTTGACTCACTAAATAAATGAGCGAAATATTTTTCAATGAAGCAATGAATAACGTCTGATCCTTAAATCAATGATTGAAGTTTGATGCAATGGGTGAATGTCTACAGTTTGATTCATTGATTGGAAGCGTTAAACTCGAGACATTGAATAAATGAGTGAAGATCTACTCGTTGAATTAACACGTCCCGTCTGTTTCATGGAATGAATGGTTGCAGTTTGATTCATTGAATCAATGCGTAAAACTCGTGGCATTGAATGACTGAGAGAAGCTGTGCTCATTGAATTAACACGAGCAGTTTGTTTCATTGAATGAATGAGTTAAGCTTCACACACTGACTGAATGAGAGAAGCTCTACTCATTGGGTTAATACGTGCAGAGAGTTTCATTGAATGAAGGTGTGCTGTTTGTTTCATTCAATCAATGCGTTGAATTCTTGGCATTGCATGTATGAGTGAAGGTCGACTCATTGAATAAAACGTGCAGTTTGTTTCATTGAATGAATGAGTTAACCTTCACACATTGTATGAATGGCAGAAGCTCTACTCATTTAATTAACACGTGGAGTGCAGCTTGATACTTTAAATAAACTGCACTCACTCATTCAATGAAACAGACTGCATGTGTTAATTCAATGAGTATAGCTTCTCTCATGTATGCAATGCGTCTATCATAACGCCTTCATTTAATGAATCAAATTGCATTAATTCAATCATTGGTACATTCTTCAATAAATGATTCAATGATTGAAAGGTTATTAATTGATTTAAAGAAATAAACCTAACTTATTTATTTAGTGAATCCAATTGGTTAGTTAAATGCATGGGGTAAGTTTGATTCATTGAATCAATAAAACACGTTTAATTCATTGAATGTATGATTGAAGTTTGATTCAATGAATGAATGAATGCAGTTTCGTTCAGTGACTGAATATGTTATGCGTGAGAATATTCGTGAGAATATCTCTAGGCATTGAAATAAAACGTGCAGCATCTTTCAGGGAATGAATGAGTTCAGTTTGAGTCGCTGAATAAGTGAAAGAATGCAATTTGTTTCAGTAAACAAATGAGTGCGCTTCGATTCATTAAAGTATATAAGTTGCGTTTGTTGCATTAACTCAATAAATAACGTTTGAATATACGATTGTCGTTTAATTCAACGAATGATTTAATGCAGCTTGATTCATTGAATGATTGTATGCAGTTGGATTCATTAAATGAATGTATTAAGTTTCTTTCATTGAATCAATGAAAGACGTCTGTTTCAATATGCGATTTATCTTTGATTCAATGAATGAACGAATGCAGTTGTTTCCTTGAATGAATGCGTCAAGCTCGAGACCTTGACTTCACGAGATAAGCTCTACCATTGAATTAACACGTGCCGTTTGTTGCAGTGAGTTCAGTTTGATTCAATAAATAAATGAATGAATGCAGATTGTTTAAGTAAACTCATGAGTGCGCTTTGATCTGTTAAATATTTGATTTATGTTTGCTTCATTGAAACCTTAAATAACGTTTGATTCATTGAATGTGTCTTTGAAGTAGGATTCATTGAATGATAGAATGCACTTTGATTCTTTGAAATAATAAGTTAAGCTCGATACATTGAATGTATAAGAGAAGATTTACTCATTGAATTAATCCACGCTGATTGTTTCTTTGCATTCAATGTCTCCAGGTTAACGCATTCATTCAATGGAACAAACTGCATTCCTTCACTGAATCAAGCTTCAATCGTACATTCCATTAATCAAACATTATTCATTGATTCACTGAAAAAAAACTTAACACAAGCTTTAATGAATCCAACAGCAATCATCCATTCAATGAAACAAACTGCGCGTTTATGTTAATGAGTTCATCTTCTCTAATTCATGCAATGCTTCGAGCTTAACTCATTCATTCAAAGAATCAAAGTGTATTCATTCATTCAATAAATTCAACTTCAATCGTACATTCAATGAATCAAACGTTTTCTTTGAATCAGTGAAACAAACTAAACTCATACGTTCATAAATCAAACTGGACTCATTTATTTACTGAAAAAACTGCATTCATTCATTAATTCAGTGATTCAAACTGAATTCATTCATTCAGTCAATTCATTCAATGCAACACACTGCTCGTGTTAATTCAATGAGTAAAGCTTCTGCCTTTCATTCGATGTGTCAAGCTTAACTCATTTTTTCAAGAAGTCGAGCTTCTCACATACATGCAGTGCCACGAATTCAACGCATTGATTCAATGAAACAAACTGCATACATTCGTTCAATGAATCGCACTACACGTGTTACCCCAATGAGTAGAGCTTCTCTCATTCATTCAATGTGTCAAGCTTAATTCATTCACACAATTTAAACAATCTGTTCGTGTTAATTCAATGAGTACAACTTTTCTCATCCATTCAGTGCCACCAGTTTAACGCATTGATTCAATGCAACAAACGGCACCAATTCATTCAATGAAACAAAGGGGACGTGTTATTTCAATGAGCAGAGTTTCTCTCATGTATTCAATGTCTCTTTTATAATGCTTCCATTGAATCAAACAAATTGCATTCCTTCAATCATCGAATCAAACTTCAGTCATTTATTCAATGAAGCAAACGTTATTAATTGATTCAATGAAACACATTTTACTCATTTATTTAGTGAATCAAGCTGCACTCATTCATTCCATGAAGCACACTGCACGTGTTAATCAATAAGTCGA
>NW_025214963.1:55421-56407 GCF_004010195.1 Chiloscyllium plagiosum
TTTGTCTCACCATGAATTCCTGTTACCAGTACCTTTTCTGGCAATAGTCCCTCAGGAGTGCATATCTCCTCATCCTTCAGCATCACAGACAGAAGGGATCCTGTGTCTTATTGTAACCTTCTTACCTATTACTCCTGGCCTATTTGAATAAACTTTACCCTGCAAGTATATTTTTTTAAGCAGGTGTGATACTTCCTCCTTAACCAACCTCTGATCATCTTGTACATTCTGAGGCAGTTGTCTAACTTCCCTTGTGCTTTTTGTTACTAGTCCAACAAAACTCCCAGGCTTGTCTGGTTTTCCTACATCTGGCTTTCTCCTAATCCACCAACAGTGTGATTTCATGTGGCCCACTTTATTACATTGAAAACACCAGAGCTTTTTACCTTCTTTGCCTCCCTCAATGATTTCTTTTTTACTCTGTGGTAAATTATCCTTATGATCTTCACCTTTCCCTTTACATATGAGGATTTTTCTTTGCCCCAGGTTCTATCCCTCTTGAACTGAAATTGATTCTGGAAGCCGAACTGTGTTTTATGGACCAGCTCATAATCATCAGCCACTTCAGCTGCTAACCCTGCCATTTAATCTCTCTGTTCTTCCACATGAGTTTGCACTATTTCAGGCTGTGGATTTTTGAATTTCTCCAAAATAATTACCACTCTAAGGGTAATATGTATGCTTGATTTTTAAAGTTCTTATCCATCTATCGAAATTGCTCAGTTTGATCCTTTCAAATTCAATATAGGTTTGACCAGGGTCCCTCCTTAGATTCCTGAAACATTGTCTACAGGCTTCTGGTACAAGCTCATATACACTTAAAATGGCCTTTTCATCTCCTCATACTCCCGGGGAGTATGAGGAGATGAAAAGGCCATTTTAAGTGTATATGAGCTTGTACCAGAAGCCTGTAGACAATGTTTCAGGAATCTAAGGAGGGACCCTGGTCAAACCTATATTGAATTTGAAAGGATCAAACTGAGTAA
>NW_025214964.1:0-2541 GCF_004010195.1 Chiloscyllium plagiosum
TTCCTAAGGGCAGAAGGGAATGAAGAAATAGTAGAAACGTTAAAAAAACAAATAATTTAATCATTTGTTCCATTACCGTTTCCTTTGGCCCTCACAGTAAAAAGCATAAATTACAAACTTGAAATAAAGTGTAACAAAGGGCCAATAAAAATAATATTAAAATAATTAATAACAGCAATGAAAAATATTGCAGAAACATAGAATCATAAAATGTTTGCAATACAGAAGACAACTCTTTGGTCTAATATGTCAGTGCCAGTTATCTGCAAGATCAATTCACCTATTGCCACTTAATCTTTTCCTTGCAGCTCTGAAGATCTTTCCTCATGAGTTGGAGATGCCGGTGTTGGACTAGGGTGTACAAAGTTAAAAATCACACAACACCAGGTTATTATCCAACAGGTTTAATTGGAAGCACACTAGCTTTCGGAGCGACGCTCCTTCATCAGGTTCACCTGATGAAGGAGCGTCGCTCCGAAAGCTAGTGTGCTTCCAATTAAACCTGTTGGATGATAACCTGGTGTTGTGTGATTTTTAACTTTCCTCATGAGATAATGTTCCAGTTCTCTTTGGAAAGTGAGAGTTCTACTTGCTTCTGTTACCCTCCCAGGCTGTGCATTCCAAAAGTTAATCACACTTTGGACAAAATTTGTTTTCTTTATGTCACCATTTCAGTTTCAATGCCAAAGGTCCCTCAACCTCCTCCTCTAAGGAGAACATCTCCAGTATTGCCAATCTGTCTCACTGAGATTTCTCATCCTTGGAATCATTCTTTTAATTTCTTTTTTGTGCACCTTCTTTAATAGTTTTCATATAAAGTGATACCCGTGTCTGGTTGGAATACTCCAGTGAAGGCCGAGCCTGTGTTTTGGACGGCTTTCTCATAAAACTCCCCTGCTCTGTTTTCCACCATTATTTATAAATGTAAAGATCCAAGATGCTTTATGAATTGCATTCTCAACCTTCCATGATACCATCAATGATTTATCTACATAAAACCCGAGGTTCACATGGACCTGGAGAGCTCTAGATGTAGGTTTGCATCTGGAAGGTTCATTTTCAGTTGTTTCATCACCATACTAGATAACGTCTTCAGTGATCTTCCAGACGAAGCATGGCTGATGAAGATTTTACCTAGTATGGTGACAAAATGTCTGAAAATGAACTTTCCAGCTCAGCGAGCAAACCTACGTCCAGAACCTCAACCTGAGCTACAAATCTTTTCAAAACTCGCTGCAGAATTCTACACTATACTTTTTATAATAGTTTCTTTTCTCTTGTATTGGCTCCTCATTGTTCTTCCAACAAAAATAAATCATATTACACTTCACTTTATTAAATTTCATCTGCCACTTGGTTACACATTTCACTGATTTGCTTATATCATTCAGATTTTAATACCCTGCTCGTAGTTTATAATATTTCAAGTTCTATGTTATCTGGGAATTTTGAAATTGCCCCACATACCAGTCCAAAGATGTGCAAGCCAGGTGGATTGGCCATACTAAATTGCCCACAGTGTCCAGGGATGCGTAGGCTAGGTGGATTAGCTGTGGGAATTGCAGGGTTAGGAGAATAGGATAGGGGAGTGGGTCTGGGTAGGATGCTCATCGGCAGGTCAATGCAGAATCAATGGGCTGAATGGCCTCATTGCACACTGTAGGGATTCTATGATTCTATACCTAGGTTGTTAATATATATCAAGAAGAGCAGGGGTCCTAACCACTCTGGAGCCTCCACTTAAGAATCTTTATTTAGGGCAGCACGGTGGCTCAGTTGTTAGCATTGCTGCCTCACAGTGCCAGGGACTTGGGTTCAATTCCCGCATCGGGCAACTGTCTGTGTGGAGTTTGCACATTCTCCCCGTATCTGCTCCGGTTTCCGCCCACAGTACAAAAGTTGTGCAAGCTAGGTAAATTGGCCAAGCTAAATTGCCCGTAGTGTTAAGTGTATGGGAATGAGTCTGGGTGGGTTGCTATTCGGAAGGTCAGTGTGGACCTGTTGGGCCGAACAGCCCGCTTCCGCACTGTAGGGAAATCTAATCTAATCTAATCTTAGGAACATAGAACAACAAAGTGCAGTACAGGCTCTTCAGCCCTCAATGTTGTGCTGACCTGTGATACCAATCTAAAACACATCAAACCTACACTATTCCATTATCACCCATATATTTATGCATTGACTATTTAAATACATTTGAAGTTGGCGAATCTATTACAGTTGCAGGCATGGCATTCCACACCCTTCCTACTCTGAGTAAAGAACCTACCTCTGACATCTGTCCTGTATCTATCACCCCTCAATGTAAAGCTAAGTCCCATCATGCTAGCCATCACCATCCAAGGAAAAAGGCTCTCACTGTCCACCCTATCTAATCCTGTGATCATCTTGTAAGTCTCTATTAAGTCACCTCTTAATCTTCTTCTCTCTAACAGCTTTGAGGAGAAAGTGAGGTCTGCAGATGCTGGAGATCAGAGCTGAAAATGTGTTGCTGGAAAAGCGCAGCAGGTCAGGCAGCATCCAGGGAACAGGAGAATCGAC
>NW_025214964.1:14062-23112 GCF_004010195.1 Chiloscyllium plagiosum
GAGGTGGATGAGGTGGAGGTGGATGGGTGGAGGGGGATGAGGTGGAGGGTGATTGGGTGGAGGGTGATGGGTGGAGGCTGTTTTGGTGGAATAATAACAACATCAATGGGGCACTGGATAACCATGTGAAGAGAGTAAATGTATAACTGTCCAGTGAAAGAGCAGGGGTGCGGGACTCGGTGAATTGCCTTGCACAGAACTAACCCAGATGCATTGGCTGAATGGCCTTCTGTTCTAAAGTCAGTGACACCTTCTCCGAATTCCTTATATTACAGGTTGAAATTATACTCTTCATAGAATTGGAGACGGAGAGTAAGTTAAGCCAAAGTATAGGGCTAACTATACACTTACTCTGAGAACACCTACTGACTATGTGTGTAAGGGACTATTTCGCAATGGGGCCTAACCTCAAGTGGTGTAGGGTCTCAGGCTCATTCTTTATGCACGCTCCCTAATAAAACCTGTTAACATTCCCTTACCCAAGTGCTAACCTGATCTTACCACAGCCACATTGAGTAGAAGGACTGCAAAACATGAGGTTAGGAGAGCGAGATGTTACTGCCTCCGGTTGGATCGTTTCTGACCAGGCTGTCTTGTGTTGTTATAGCTGTACTCCTTGTCTGCACTGTGATCTGTAATTGTAACCTTGAGCAAGAACAGTACTGTGAGCGAGTCTCATGAGGTCTATAAAGGAAAACGAAAGCAAACCAAATATCAAAGCAAGTCATTAATTCTACACAAATTGTGTTTACACTCAATATAATCTGTCATAAAATCATATTTGTTCTCTATTTCAGAGTCCCACTGTTTGCTATAATATTATTCAAATCAAACACATCAAAAGTTTCTTAGAATTGAAAGGGTTCTCCGGCAAATGAATAACCACGGGCGGCCTTGAAGTGAACTGATTCTGAGTGTAGACACCCCATGAGCTGATCAAAAGAGTGACCAAAATCCCAACGTCTTTCCCAGAGCACACAATCTGAACTGGCAGTCCAGTGCAGTACTGGAGGAGTGCTGGACGGTCAGAGATGTGGCTTTTGGATGAGACCTGTGTGACACAGAGGTTGCGTAGGCGATTGGTAGTGTTGTAAAAGGTGATGAGAATAGCCTTTAGACTACGAGAGGATTTAGGGAAACTGGCCAGATGTGCTGATCGGCAGCAATTGCAATTTAATCTGATTAAAATGAGGTAAGGGAAAAGGATGCAGATTAGGACTCTGCAGAACTCCAAGGATCAGAGGGACCTTGGTGTACGTGCCCACCAGTCCCTTAAAGTAATAGGACAGCTGGATGAAGTGGCTAAGAAGGCATGTGGCAAAAGTGAAGTCTGCAGATGCTCGAGATTAGAGCCAAGGATGTGGTGCTGCAAAAGCACAGCAGGTCAGGCAGCATCACATGGGATACTTGTCTTTATTAGCTGAGCTGCAGAGTTTAGGACCAAGGAGGTTATGTCAGAACTGTATAAAATGTTAATTAGGCCACAGATAGAGTATTACACCCTCCACATGTGGGGAGGGTGCAGAGGAGATATACCAGGATGCTGCCTGGGCTGGAGAGTTTTTAGTTCTGAAGAGAGATTGGACAGACTGGAGTTGTTTTCCTTGGAGCAGAGGAGATTGAGAGGGAACATAATTGAGATGTATAAAATTATGAGGGGCATAGACAGAGTAGACAGGAAAGAACTTTACCCCTTGGTGGTTTGATTGAAGGTAAAGGACAGACAATTTAGAAGAAATGCAAAGAAAATATTTATCAACCAGAGGGTGATGGAAATCTGGACCTTGCTTCCTATAAAGGTGGCAATGGCAGAAACCCTCATCACTTCTAGAAGCATTTCAATGTGCACTTGGGATGCCAAGACAGACTAGGCTATGGGCCAAGCGCTGGAAAATGGGTTGAGAATAGTTATATGGTTGTTTATGACCAACACAGACATAATTGGCTAAAGGGTCCTTTTCTCTGCTGTAGATCTTTATGACTCCATGAGAACCAGGAGCATCGATTGTGGAGGAGCAGGAGAGGGCTCCACGGCACTCTGGTGTAGGAATTGTTTATAACTTCCAAGCCATTCACAAAGGGTTTAAAATGTGACTGTCGCCCTCCATTGACCAAAGTAAGGAACACAGCAGGATGCAAATCTTCCTTAGGCAGTTGGTTAGTTCACCGAGCCTCTGGATAATTGCACAGATGTTTCATTACCATGTTGGGTAACATCATCAGTGCTACCTCTGTGAAGCGCTGTTGTTCTGTCCCGCTTGGTTTTTATGTGGGTCTGGTATGTTGAGGTGAATGTCACTTCGGGGGGTCTTCTGTGCAGCAGTTTGTACACTGGGTCTACCCTGATGGGTTTGTTTATGGGGAAAAGCAGGCTTCCAAGAACTCTCTTGCATTGTCTCTGCTGGGCTGTTCTAGGATGGTTACATTGCCATAGTCAAATTGATGGACCTCTTACTCTGTGTGTACAGTAATGAGGGAGAGTGGATCCTGTCATTTAGTTGCTCGTTGGTGTTTGTGAAGTCGGATGGCTAGTTTTCTTCCCGTTTGTCTGATGTAGTGCTTGTTGCAAGGTATTTTGTACACCACGTTGATCCTACATGTTGTGGGTATGGGGTCCTTTGTCCTGGTAAGTAGTTGGCGTAGTGTGGCTGTTGGTTGGTGTGCTACCATAATATCTAGCGGTCCTAACAGTCTGGTTGTCAATTCTGATATGTTTTTCACATTGGGTAAGGTGGCTGGTGTGTTGGTGGGTACGGTGTCTTCTTGGCGTTGTCTGTTGGATTGGCATTAGCAGATGGCAATCCGTTGTTAGCAAAAGCTTTATGTAAGAGTTCTTTCTCTTCCTTGCGCAGTTCTGGTGTGTTGCAGAGTGTCACGGCTCTTTTGAATAGTTGTCCTGACACAGCTCCTGTGTGTACGTTGCGATGGTTGCTACTGTAATTGAGGATGTGGTCTGTGTGGGTGGGTTTCCTGTATACTTTGGTTGTCGGACCCCTGTTGGTCATCTGTTCTACCCTGATGTCAAGGAATGGGAGCTGGTTGTTGTTCTCTTCCTCCCTGGTAAACCTAATAATGGTGAATACATTGTTGGTGAGATGATATGTTTCCTCTAGCCTTCTATGTTTGACGATGACAAATGTATCAACAACATCTCATAACCATAGTTTTAGTTGGATCAGGGGAAGGGCTGTGTTTTCCAGTCTCTGCCTGTTTGCTTCTGCTGTTAGTCCTTCAGTGTGCTGTTGGTTTTTTGGTATATCTGGCTGTTGAAGATAAAGTGGTTGGCAAGGCATAAGTCTAGTAGCTTAAGCATATTGTCTGTGCTGACGGTGTTGCTTGGATCCTCTAGTACTGTGGCAATTGTTTCCTTGGCTAGTGGTATGTCAATGGACATAGGTCCATGTCCATAGATCACTCAAAGTTGCCACCCAAGATGATAGTGTTGTTAAAAAGGTGTATGGCGTGTTGGCTTTCATTATTAGGGGGATTGAGATTAAGAGCCACAAGGTTATGCTGTAGCTCTAGAGAGCCCTGGTTAGACCACACTTGGAATATTGTATTCAGTTCTGGTCACCTCATTATAGGAAGGATGTAGAAGCTCCAGAATGTGTGCAAAGGAGATTTACCAGGATGCTGCCTGGATGGAGGGCAGGTCTTATGAAGAAAGTTTGAGGGAGCTAGGGCTTTTCCCATTGGAGAGAAGAAAGATGAGAGATGACTTGATAGAGGATGTAGAAGATGATGAGAGGCATAGATAAAGCGGATAGCCAGAGACCTTTTCCCAGGGCGGAAATGGCTATTGCGAGGGGGGCAGGGGAGCATAATTTTAAATTGTTTGGAGGAAGGTTTAGGGGAGATGTCAGAGGTCGGTTCTTTCCACAGAGTGTGGTGGGCACGTAGAATGCACTGCCAGCAGTGGCAGTAGAGTCAGATACATTAGGGACATTTAACTTACTCTTGGATAGGCACATGGATGATAGTAAAATGAAGGGTATATAGGTTAGTCTGATCTTAGAGTAGGATAAAAGGTCAGCACAACATCAAGGGCCGAAGGGCCTGTACTGTGATGTACTGTTCTATGTTGTTCTATGTTCTATGAATATGATACGTGGATGACACATTTGTCATCGTCAAATGTAGAAGATCAGAGGAAACACACCATCTCACCAACAATGTATTCACCATTATTAGCTTTACCAGGGAGGAAGAGAACAACCAACCAGCTCCCATTCCTTGACATCAGGGTAGAACAGATGACCAACAGGGGTCCGACAACCAAAGTATACAGGAAACCCACCCACACAGACCACATCCTCAACTACAGTAGCAACCATCGCAACGTACACACAGGAGCTGTGTCAGGACAACTATTCAAAAGAGCCGTGACACTCTGCAACACACCAGAACTGCGCAAGGAAGAGAAAGAACTCTTTCACAAAGTCTTTGCTAACAACGGATACCCCATCAGCTTTGTCTGCTGAGGCCTATCTGTGGCGACAAATCAGAGTTAGCATTTCAGGTTCAGTGAATCTTCCTCAGAACTGATTTATACGTGTGCTTGAAGCCAAATTAACAATTACTTGAAATGTATTTTATCCATTGGTCTCAGACCCACCCATCCCAGCTGATTGCAGTGAAAAGCTAGTCAATAGTTTCTATGTTCTTCATAACTTCAAATATCTTTGTGGTTCTCACATACATGTCTCAATGGTTAGCTCCTATAAGTCATGCCTTTCCTCTTATTGGTCAAGGATCGTTCAACATTGAGTGGAGGTTACCTCAGCATGTATGTATCTTCCTGCTGCTATGTGCATTTTCATTTCTGGGATTGTACCCGACATATTCTGCTGATCCCTTAGCAACACAAATCTGTCCTTGGTTACCAGCTGCCTTTATCTGATGGCTAAATGTTTGCTGAAGTCTTTTCTCAGCTCTCCAGCTTATAGTTTAAAATACTTCTGCCATCGATAAAACTTTAATTTATAGTAAAATTCTTCTTGCCGCTATGAACATCCGCAAAATTTCTTTTATAAATCTTATATTTATTCCAGAGGAAACCCACGCAGACACAGGAACAATGTGCTAACTCCACACAGACAGTCGCCCAAGGCTGGCGCTGTGAGGCAGCAGTGTTAACCACTGAGCCACCATGCCATCTCTTGCAGGGGTACTGGAGACTCAGTCTTCAAATAGATCTGAAGACTCTGCAAGGCTAATGCAGCAGAAATGTAACTCCTGGTGCCAAGAGCACAGTAACAATGGCATTGCCTGACCACCACACCCTCTTCAAAAACATCAGTAAAAAATCTATAACAAAGACAGAAGCTGGTGGAAAAGCTCAGCAGGTCTGGCAGCATCTGCTCTGAGGTAGGGTCACTGGACTCACATGTTAATTCTGATTTCTCTCCACAGATGCTGTCAGACCTGCTGAGCCTTTCCAGCAATTTCTGTCTTTGTTTCTGATTTCCAGCATCCATAGTTCCTTTGGTTTTTATTTTAGTAAAATAAATCTATCACTGACCACTATGCTATGCATAGGACCTTGCTCTGCAGGGGTTGCCTGCCTCATGTCTTACAATAGTGACTACATGTCAAAACTATTTCAGTTGCCTTGGGCTTTTGCCAAGTCCTGAGGTCATATAGTTTGTGACTCTTTACTCTCTCTCATAAAGGAATACTCGGAGGGATGTGTGGGAATTAGGACTGTGTTCACCTCATATTGTGCAATTTCTGCCTTCTGCAGTCTTCCCTTCCTCCCTGAATGGCAGAGACATTTTCAAACCATACGGTAGTCAATTTAAAAATTTCACACCCTTGGATTTGGTCACACCACCAGGAAAATGGGTTAAGGGCGCCACCTTCTGTAATCCAGCAGTAGTTCAGCCCACCAAATAAAGCTGGAAAATCTTAACAACTGGGAGGAGAAAGTGAGGACTGTGGATGCTGGAGATCAGAGCTGAAAATGTGTTGCTGGAAAAGCGCAGCAGGTCAGGCAGCATCCAAGGAACAGGAGAATCGACGTTTCGGGCATGAGCCCTCCTTCAGGTATGAGAGAGGGAGGAAGAGAGCTTCTTCAAGGAAGGCATCCTCGCAAGAGGATTCACAGTAGGTTAAAATCTTTGAGGAGAAAGTGAGGACTGTGGATGCTGGAGATCAGAGCTGAAAATGTGTTGTTGGAAAAGCGCAGCAGGTCAGGCAGCATCCAGGGAACAGGAGAATCGACGTTTCGGGCATGAGCCCTCCTTCAGGTATGAGAGAGGGAGGAAGAGAGCTTCTTCAAGGAAGGCATCCTCGCAAGAGGATTCACAGTAGGTTAAAATCTTTGAGGAGAAAGTGAGGACTGTGGATGCTGGAGATCAGAGCTGAAAATGTGTTGCTGGAAAAGCGCAGCAGGTCAGGCAGCATCCAAGGAACAGGAGAATCGACGTTTCGGGCATGAGCCCTCCTTCAGGTATGAGAGAGGGAGGAAGAGAGCTTCTTCAAGGAAGGCATCCTCGCAAGAGGATTCACAGTAGGTTAAAATCTTTGAGGAGAAAGTGAGGACTGTGGATGCTGGAGATCAGAGCTGAAAATGTGTTGTTGGAAAAGCGCAGCAGGTCAGGCAGCATCCAGGGAACAGGAGAATCGACGTTTCGGGCATGAGCCCTTCTTCAGGAATCCTGAAGATGGACTCATGCCCGAAACGTCGATTCTCCTGCTCCTTGGATGCTGCCTGACCTGCTGCGCTTTTCCAGCAACACATTTTCAAATCTTAACAACTGTCAATTTATTTTAATTCGGAAACAATTGAACTTAATAGCGGTGCTAATTGAAAAGCCAAGGCAGTGAATAAGTTAGCAGCTCTTCTTTTAAAATATCTGAGGTTCTTTCTATTTGAAACTGCCAGTGACTAATACAGGTTTATTCCGGAATATCTGAATGTGCATTGTATATCCAGAATTACATTATAGGGACAGGCCAAGGATAAAACAGTCACATTTTGATAAGTACAGGCATTGTGAGTGCTTTGGTCTGCTGTTTCAGTGATAGCTGTGGTAGTACTGTTGCCTTTCAGCCGAAAGTTGTAGGTTCAATCTCTACTACAGAGACATTTATAAAAATCCATTAGGCACTTGCAGTGCACTAGCGAGAGTCTGGTGCTATTGACAGTGCTGGCTTTTGGATGGGATTAAAACAAAATCCTGTCTCCCCTTGCGGGTGAATGTAAAAGATACTCTGCCGCTAATTCAGGAAAGAGCCGATGAGCTCATTCCTCCAATGCTCTGGTCAATATTTAACTCACAACCAACCAAAACTAGATGATCTCATGGCTGTGTATGGGAGTTGAGGCGTGCAAACTGGCTGTTAATTTCTGTACATGACAGCAATGATTGCACTTCAATGACTATAAAACTTTATCAGGAATACCCTGAGGTTGTAAAAAGGTGCTACAGAAATGAAAGTCTCTCTTAGAAATTAAGCCAATTTACGGGAATCTTGTAAGCGCTGGGATTTGGGTATATCATTCAAGCATTAAGATAAATCAGCACTTGACAAACCCCGAATCAAGACTCAAGACTCAGAAACCCTTCATTAAAATTTACCAGTTGAAAATTTGGTGAAACAGGGAAGTCCACTTTGATTTGCCCTTACTCCGTGGTTTCTCAGACAAGTGGGTTTGTACCTCTCATATAAAAAAATTGAATCAGACGTTACCAATGCACCTAACACTATGGGCAATTTAGCATGGCCAATTCACCTGGCCTGTAGGAGGAAATCCATGCAGACATGGAGAGAACATACAAACTCCACACAGACAGTCACCCAAGGCAAGGATTGAACATGGGACCCCAGTGCTGTGAGGCAGCAATGCTAACCACTGAGCCACCTTGCCCCCACCAAATCAAAGCATTATTTTAGATTAGGTGGAGGAGGAGCAAGTTATAGTGGATTAAGTTTAAGTTTAGGCCTTGGTTTAAAGGCTGGTGTTTATCATTGGGTTTATCAGATGAAAGGGGGCCTTGGTTGAGCTAGCTCAGGTACTCCCACCCTGATACCACGATAATTGAGCAGTAGACTTGTCATTGTCTCTCGATTAGTCCACTGCAGGTTTTGACATGAGGAAATACCTATTGGTCCAAATTCACGTCTTTCTCTCAAGCAGTGTGTCCCATCTTACTCAGATACTGTGCCCAAATTGTTGTTTAGATGATAAAATATACCCAGTGTACATACCAATGAAACAATGTTCCTCCTTCGGGAGTATGCTCCCACTTGCTTCCTGAAGTATGGTTTCCACAGGTAAATTTTGAACTTAGCTCTTTCTAAATTCGGGCAATGTTTTTTGGTTCTAAAGTTGTGGGCAAGGACATCATTAATTACCACAACTTGCTCATTCCAAAACCATGGATCTCCGCACCACCTTCAACGTTCCCATCTTCCAGCTCTCTACAATTACTTAAATTCCAAAAGTGTTCACCACTCCAGTCACCAGCTTTTGACTAAATCTCTTTTATTGTCTAACTTAGTTTCAATTTGAGCATAACACCATCATACTAAAAGAAACCCAACTAATAGAAAACATTTAGCACAAAGATGTCAGAGAGTCATAGAGATGTACAGCATAGAAACAGACCCTTGGGTCCAACCTGTCCATGCCGACCAGATATCCCAACCCAATCTAGTCCCACCTGCCAGCACCCGGCCCATATCTCTCCAAACCCTTCCTATTCATATCCCCATCCAAATGCCTCTGAAATGTTGCAATTGTACCAGCCTCCTTCACTTCCTCTGGCAGCTCATTCCGTACACGTACCACCCTCTGCGTGAAAAAGTTGCCCCTTAGGTCTCTTTTATATCTTTCCCCTCTCACTCTAAACCTATGCCCTCTAGTTCTGGACTCCCCAACCTCAGGGAAAAGACTTTGCCTATTTATCCTATCCATGCCCCTCATAATTTTGTAAACCTCTATAAGGTCACCCCTCAGCATCCGACGCTCCAGGCTGGGAAAACAGCCCCAGCCTGTTCAGCCTCTCCCTATAGCTCAAATACTCCAACCCTGGCAACATCCT
>NW_025214964.1:23561-56431 GCF_004010195.1 Chiloscyllium plagiosum
TCTTTGTTACTTCTTCAAAAAACTCAATCAAGTTAGTGAGACATGATTTCCCACGCACAAAGCCATGTTGACTATCCCTAATCAGTCCTTACCTTTCCAAATACATGTACATCCTGTCCTTCAGGATTCCCTCCAACAACTTTCCCATCACTGAGGTCAGGCTCACTGGTCTATAGTTCCCTGGCTTGTCTTTACCGCCCTTCTTAAGCAGTGACACCACGTTAGCCAACCTCCAGTCTTCCGGCACCTCACCTGTGACTATGGATGATACAAATATCTCAGCAAGAGGCCCAGCAGTCACTTCTCTAGCTTCCCACAGAGTTCTCAGGTATACCTGATCAGGTCCTGGGGATTTATCCACCTTTAACCGTTTCAAGACATCCAGCACTTCCTCCTCTGTAATCTGGGCATTTTGCAAGATGTCACCATCTATTTCCCTACAGTCAATATCTTCCATATCCTTTTCCACAGTAATGTGCATGACATGCAAAGCACTGAAATTTGAGACAATCTGAGAAACAATTTTTCAAAGTGTTTTCAATCAAGATGCTCTGAACTGATTGAGATGTGGGTTTTACGCTAGTTTAGCCCACATTGAATGCAAGATACCATTTCAGTCAAGATAAGAAGCCAGTGTTAGGAGCATCACCGTGGAGGACTGTAAATACTCGCTTTCACAATTGTGTACACAGTCAACGCTGGAGAAACTCGGCAGGTCTGGCAGCATCTGTGGAGAGAGAAACAGAATTAATGTTTTAAGTCTGGTAAGATCCTTCAGAACTGATTGATAATTATCTTGTACTCATTAACATGAAGTAATTGGAACTCATTAACAAGGATTTTTAGTGGTTTAACACATTAAATATCACTGTCTCCTAAACGTGCCCAATGTTTAGGATTAAATATGACATTGCTGTTATGAAGACTGGGATTAGAGGACAGCACGGTCTCTCTGGAACCCTCCCCTGCATAAGTCACAATATAAATTTAAATGCTTTATCCAGTTACAGATATAGCCAATTACATACTTCTTATATATACTAAGTTGAGAATTTTTAAAAATCAATTTTGTTTAATAAACCAAAAAATTATTGATTTATTGTGAAAACATTTATTTGGTAAAGCCGATTAACACATAGTAGGAAAAGGAAAATTGTTTTTATTCATTCAGGGAATGAGAGTATCACTGGCTCGGCCAATATTTATTGCCCATCCCCTAATTGCCCAGAGAGCAGTTAAGAGTCACCCACGTTGCTGTGGGTCTGGAGTCACATGTAGGCCAGACCAGGTAAGGAAGGCAGATTTCCTTCCCGAAAGGACATTAGTGAACCAGATGGGTTTTTCTGACAATCAGCAATAGATTCATAGTCACCATTAGACTCTAAATTTCAGATGTTTGTTAAATTCAAATTCCACTATAAGTCTTGTCCCACCAAAATATTCAAATTAACAGTTGAATATTTACCTTCTAAATAACTGACCAAACAAACACACACCCCAACCCCCACACAACCCCTCATATATGCACTTTCCCCCTCCCCACATACACATACACATCAATTGTTGTGATTCTGTTCGCCGAGCTGGGAATTTGTGTTACAGACGTTTCGCCCCCTGTCTAGGTGACATCCTCAGTGCTTGGGAGCCTCCTGTGAAGCGCTTCTGTGATCTTTCCTCTGGCATTTGTAGTGGTTTGAATCTGCTGCTTCCGGTTGTCAGTTCCAGCTGTCCATTGCAGTGGTCGGTATATTGGGTCCAGGTCGATGTGCTTATTGATTGAATCTGTGGATGAGTGCCATGCCTCTAGGAATTCCCTGGCTGTTCTCTGTTTGGCTTGTCCTATAATAGTAGTGTTGTCCCAGTCGAATTCATGTTGCTTGTCATCCGCGTGTGTGGCTACTAAGGATAGCTGGTCGTGTCGTTTCGTGGCTAGTTGGTGTTCATGGATGCGGATCGTTAGCTGTCTTCCAGTTTGTCCTATGTAGTGTTTTGTGCAGTCCTTGCATGGGATTTTGTACACTACATTGGTTTTGCTCATGCTGGGTATCGGGTCCTTGGTTCTGGTGAGTTGTTGTCTGAGAGTGGCTGTTGGTTTGTGTGCTGTTATAAGTCCTAGTGGTCGCAGTAGTCTGGCTGTCAGTTTGGATATGCTCTTGATGTATGGTAGTGTGGCTAGTCCTTTGGGTTGCGGCATGTCCTCGTTCCACACATCAATTAAAAAGAAGTAAAGAATTTTCTCTGAAGGAATTAAGTTTGAGAGGAAAAAAAAACGCTTTGGCCAATAATTGCTTGCTCTTCCAGGTAAAAACAATTAGGTATAACATGTTCAAGATGGTGTTCATTTTGCATCCTAGCACATACAAACAGATGTCAATAAGCACAGACCGTTGTCCCTGGGATCTCTAAACAGGGTTCACCAGGAGTTGTCAGGAACTCAGAGGGTTTTCTATGCAGAAAAACACTTGCACAAGTTTTCCAGGACTCACAATGGATTCTCCAAAAGGATTCTCTCCGAAAGGCGGAGAATGAGCTAAGATAGCTTCTCTCTTTCAGCAGGCAACATCCCAGTTGAAACCCAGGCAATATTCAAAACAAAGCCATAAACACAGACAATGTCATTTCAGCGACTCTTGTTCAAGCTGAACAGTCTCCACACATTTTTCACTCATAGAGTCAGACAGCACAGAAACAGACCAGTCCATGCTGAACATAATCCCAAACTAAACTACTCCCACTTGCCTGCTCCTGGCCCACCTGTCAAATGACCAATATTCCAAAAACAATAATAAACATGTGACATCCAACAATCTAGATTTAATTTGTGGATTAAAGGCAGTTTCATCATTTTCATTTGCATTTGCTGCTGCAGCTGTGAATAGATTTTCAGAAATGCATCAGGAAAGGTTCTTAGCCAAGACTTCGCCAACTTTGGAAAGACACTCAGGGAAGGCACTACCTAAAAAGAGTGAACACCACCGCCTACAAGATTCCCTCCAAGCCACCTACCATCCTGACTCGGAAATATATTGCTGTTCCTTCACTGTCGCTCGGTCAAAATTCTAGACTTCCCTTCCTAAAAGCGTTGTGGGTCACTCCACAGCATATGGACTGCAGCAGTTCAAGATGGAAGTTCACCACCATCTTCTCAAGGGGCAGCTAGGGAAGGGCAATAAATGCTGGACTAGACTGCAATTCTTATGTCCCACAAGAATGTAAAACATAGAACAGTACAGCATAGGAACAGGCTCTTTGGCCCATCATGTCTGTGCCCACCATGATGCCATTCTAAACTAATCTCATCTGCCTGCACATGGTTCATATCTCTCTATTCTCTGCCTGTTCATGTGTCTATCTAAAGGCCTCTTAATTGGTGCTATCGTATCTGCACCTAGTGACTAAAAGGAGAGGAATGCTGTGCTTTCGCCTCAGCCTTATTTGTTAACATGCGGCTGTCACCAAAGGAACAGGAAGAGCACATGGCAAGAGTCCCTGAAGCTTAGCTCTGTTGTCACACAGGGGCCTTCATTCAAAGGCTTTGAAGGGGTCTGGAAGAAGAAAAGGATTGAGGGCAGGTTGGTTGGTAAACGTTGGCCAAGCATCAGCCCATAGGCTTCAGTGTCATCAAAAATAGCCTTCTGCCTCCAAGCAAACCAATCTGGAAAAGGAGGCCATGTTTGTCAGTAGACTCTCATACATATGTGGGTAGGAGCTGATCCCTCACTCTGGCAAGACCTCATTCAACACTGAAATGGTGATAGAATTTTCTGCTGATCTATTAGATTCCCTTTTAGAGACTGCAAAATGGTGGTGCACCATTAAATTCTTGTTGCCTTCCAACAAACTGCACATGGATTATGTGTCTTGGTTGAACTAATTTATTACAAAGTGATATTAAAAAGAAGACAAAGTGGAACAGCAAGTTAAATCATTCAGCATGCCCAAGAAAATTGACCTGGTTATCAAAATGAATCAATTTGAGATCCCTGTGGCTCATTAATGAGCAACAATGTGCATTTATATAATATCTCAAATATACTTTGCAGGAGCACCATTTAACTCTAGTCCCCATGAAGACATATTAGTGCAGCCAAGTGCTAGCAGTGTCCTAAGGAAGGAAAGTAAAGTCACTAGGGAGGGAATTCCAGAGAGCTTTAAGTTGAAGACATGGTCAGTAATAGTGCAGCAACTGAAACTATGGATGCACAAGGGGCCAGGTGAAAAGGAGCACAGAAACCAAAAAGATTGTGGATCTGGTGTAAAATTCAAGATCGGAGACAGTTACAGAGAGTGGTGAACTCGGCCCGGACAATCACAAAGGCCAACCTCCCATCTATAGAATCCATCTACCAGGCCCGCTGTCAAGGATAGGCCACCAGCATTCTCAAAGATCCATCAAACCCTGGCAATGATTTTCTATAACCTCTACCATCGGGGAGAAGGTACAGAAGCCTCAACACATACACTAGCTGGTTTCGAAACAGCTTCTACCCCACTGTTGTTAGAACACTGAATGGACTCACAAACTCTTAACATTCGCCTGTACCTGTGTTTTTTGTTTTTGCCGCTGTTTGCCTATTATTTACTATCTATGCTACTTAACTCTGTGATTTGCCTGTATTACTCGCAAGACAAAGCTCTTCACTGTGCCTCGGTACACGTGACAATAAATTCAAATCAATTCAATTCAATTCGAGATAGGGCAAGACATGACCATAGAAGGATTTGAGAACACATCTACTAGGCACAAGTCCACAATGTGAAGGGAAACTGCCCACTTGCCTGGATGTGTGCAACACTAACAGCAGCTTGAAACTATCAAAGGGAAAACAGCCTTTTGATTCGCACCTTATGCCACAACTTAACTATCCAACACCGATGCACAGTGTATACCATTTACAAGATGGATTGCAGCAACAAGGCAACTCTCTTTCAACAGCACTTTTCAAACCTGAAACCTCAACCACCTAGAAGGACCAGGACAGGATATTTAGGGGGGGAGCACCATCACCTGCAAATGCACCTCCCAACTAGGAATTACATCCTCATTCCTTCAGTGTCACTGGGTGAAAATCCTGTTTGTCCCTACCTAATGGTATTATGGGTGTCTCAAAAAGAACTGATGGAATCTCTACAGTGTGGAAGCAGGCCATTCAGCCCATTGAATCCTCACCAACCCTCTGAAAAGCATCCCAACCAGACCCAACCATTACACTGTCCCGGTAGCCCTGCATTCCCCATGGCTAACTCACCTAGCCTTCACAACCATGGACGCAATGGACAATTTCCCATGGCCAATCCACCTAACTGCAGCAGTTCGAGAAACAAGCTCACCTTCCCAAGTGCAATAAGGAACAGGGAATCAATGCTGATTTAACCAGTGACATGCACTTCCAAATGAAAAAAACTCTGATTTCAACTGGAAAAAATACCTCAACGTGCACATTGACAGAATGTATTTGATAATTTCCTTCCAGAGTTTGATATGAGACATGTAGTTAATTCATAAAGACTCAATGTGAAGAAAAAGAAATTTTAACCTATAAAAGCAAAAGGGAATTCAGCATCTAAATGTAACTGTATTGCACTGTGAACTACATAATATGTTGTTTCGCTAGTAATTTTTAACAAAATCAAATCACAGAATCCCAATTATGCAGAAGGAGGCTATCCAACCCATCAATTCAGCCCTGACCCGCTGAAGATCATCTCACACAGACCCAGCCCCCACCCCATCTCATCCCCATGACCCTGAATTTTCCACCAAAGCCTGCTAATCCACCTAGCCTGCACATTCCTGCACACTATGGGCAATTTCACATGGCCAATCCACCTACCCTGCACTTTGGACTGTGGGAGGAGACCAGAGTACCTGGAGGAAACCCATACATTCATGGGGAGAATGTGCAAACTCCACACAGACAGTCACATGAGGCTGGAATCAAATCTGAGTCCCTGGCGCTGTGAGGCAGCAGTGCCTAACCACTGACCTCATGATTAGGAGGTGAGCATTCAGCCCTTCAAATGCCTGTCTCGCTATTTAACGAGATCACAGCTGATCCCAAATTTAATACCATTTGCCTTCAATGGATCTTATTCCTCTACAGTGGAAGAGCATTTACAAAGTCATTGGGGAAAAGTGACTGGGACTTATTGGATTAGCTTTGACAATGGCCAGCACAAGTGAGGTGAGCCAAAAGGGTTTATCTTAACTGGGAGCTCCTGATCAAGGTATCAGCATTACAATACTGACACAGTGAGCAAAACAAACAGGCCTCCCACTTCAATACATTATTTGATAAGACAGCTCAGTACCTTTCTGTTGGCCAGATGTTGGAGGGTGTGGAGAGTATTCGCGACTCTCTGAATCTCCTCTGAATCTACTAGATTGTTTATCTCCTTCTCAGCAGTCCATGCCATGCATTTCTCAACACCACACTCTGATGAGCTATCAGAACCCAAGAACAAAATGGCACAATATTTTAAAATGATCGAGCTATGAAGTTTTGCAGTGAGTTGAACTTAGTTGTTAACTTTGGTCTCTGCTGGCATTTCTTACATACTTTTGTGTGAGTGACGGGAAGCTAGTGAGAGAAAAAGGAGAGAGACAAAGAGTAAAGCCAGATCAATATCAATGTACTGGGAGAATACAGATGAAAATAGCACAGTTCAGTGCAGCCAAAGTGCACAGATACCAACACCAGCACTTTACAATACAGTGCACTATAGGAAATATGGATTCCCTCAAGCCCCAAGTGCCTGGTGTAGGTGAGCATGGCCAGCTTTCTGGTCTGACTGGAAGAGTCTTGTTCAGTAAGTTCTTCCTGCATTACCACAACCATTTGCAGATTACCCGAAAATGGCCAACATTATTGCAAAGACTGTTAGGAGTATACCAGCCTCAGGTCTGAGCCCCGACAGCTCCCTCATCGTCTTCATGACATTATCCCAATGACTCATTCTTATTACACTGAGTCAAAAATGAAGCCTTTCAGACACATATACAACAGGAACTCACTCAGGAAACATAAGGGCCAGTCTTCTGGGTTTGCTTTGCCTGTGAGGAGACATCCTGCATCAGATACCTAGCAAAGTTTGGCAACAACTGGACAAGAGTTACAAAGGAAGTAGGTGGCTGTAGACTAAAGGATGGGCCTTTATCTGGAGACAGTTACTGAGCATTCACAAAAGGAGCTGTCATAGAGACATCGGGTCACACAGAGTCGGACAGACCCACAGTTGGAGTCCTCTCTGACCATCTTTTGCCTACAGTTATTATTCAATAAAGCCCATTGCTGTTCACTGACAAGATTGTAAATCTCACATTATGAAAATATCCACTGGCTTATGAACTATGTATATTGGCACCATTATGTATCAGTGCAGCCAAAGTGCACAGATACCAACACCAGCACTTTACAATGGGAGTACTGTATCTGACTGAGGAATCCATGGCATACCATCAACGATTAGCCCTGGATACGGAAACAAATCTGGTCTGGGCAACATCTGCAGGATGGCGTGACAGAAAAGCAAGCTGATTTTTGGGTGTGATGAATGTTTTGCCTTGGTATTTTGTACAAGGGTGTGACTAAGCAGGTAATTAGAGAAGTTGCCTGTGGAAGTTTCACAAAGTGCTAAGTGCTCATTATGAAATAATGGCAATGTAATAATGCTCATTAGTTTCATAGGTTCACATTCCACAACAAGTGTTATGCACCATTCTTCAGGATTAACAGTAACGATTAACAACAAACATACAGGGCCCTCTTCTGGTGCAGTGATAGTGCAACCTACCCTCAGACTAGGAGGCCTGGGTTCAAGTCCCACCTATTCCAGAGCTGCTTGGTAACATCTCTAAACAGGTTGATAAGGAAAAATGGATTCAATTTAAAAGAAATGTAGCCCATTATAATGGCATCACTTCAGTAAGTGTGAATTTATTGGACCAAAAGGGCAATTTTTGAAAAGTTGGACTGGTATAGATCCAAAGAAATGCAGTGCTCACTAAAATGTACTCGTCAGACACAAAAGATATCCAAAAAGACTAATCAAATGTTAGCCATGTTAAAGTAATATAAATGAAAACAGGCTTTGCCGCAGCTTTACATATCTCCTGTGTATTCCCAGTGCAGACCCCCATTCACGATGACCATTGAGAGACAACTGCACATGCGGCATTTACTGATGTCAGTCTCCAGCAACAGCACGTTTGGACAACATGCCTCTGACCGTGTGCAGAGGATGCCAAGACTGGCGCACCAGCAATTTTCACACAGTTACATTGATGGGCAATGCCACCATTAGAGTCTTAGAGTCATAGAGATGTACAGCATGGAAACAGACTCTCCGGTCCAACTCGTCCATGCCAACCAGATATACCAACCCAATCTAGTCCCATTTGCCAGCACTTGGCCCAAATCCCTCTAAAAGCCTTCCTATTCATATATCCATCCAGATGCCTTTTAAATGCTGCAATTGTACTAGCCTCTACCATTTCCTCTGGCAGGTCATTCCATACACACACCACCTTCTGCATGAAACATTTGCCCCTTAGATCTCTTTTATATCTTTCCCCTCTCACCCTAAACCTATGCCCACTAGTTCTGCACTCCCCCACCCCAGGGAAAAGTCTTTGTCTCTTTATCCTATCCATGCCCCTCATGATTTTATAAACCTCTATAAGGTCACCCCACAGTCTCCCACACTGCAGGGAAAACAGACCCAGCCTATTCTGCCTCTCCCTGCAGCTCAACTCCTCCAACCCTGGCAACGTCCTTGTAAATCTTTTCTGAACCCTTTCAAGTTTCACAACATCCTTCCCCAATAGAGAGGAGACCAGAATTGCACAAAGTGGCCTAACCAATGTCCTGTACAGCCACAGCACAACCTCCCAACTCCCGTACTCAATACTCTGATCTATAAAGGAAAGCGTACCATGCAGTTGTAGCTCAACACTTACCTGTGTATAAGCAGAAGTTTGTTGTACTACATCACTGTCGAATGACAGAGTAGTGTCTACCTGGCACAAAGGTACCACTACCCATGTATTCACACTGGGCAGCCACTGTAAAAACAAAGAGCAGCTCTCTCAGCTTGAGTGAGATATAGTCTAACGCAGACAGTGTACAGCTGAAGTGTGACTTCTGACTATTTGTATTCGAGTGTTTGCGATGAAATCCTGTTTGCATGCATTGCTCTTGTACTGCGCAAGCAGCAACCCATGACTGGTAACAACTACCACACAGAGCCTCTGGTGGCAACATTCAATTCTGCCCAGAAACAGGGGATGAGCTTATTGCAATAGGTCACTCAGGACAGTTCGGGTTGGGGGTGGGGTTCACTGAAGAGTTACATTATTTAGAGAAGAACAGAAGACGACTCCATGTTAAGATGTTAAGCCTCTCCCCCCGCGCCCCCACCCCCAAGTCCCTCATACCCACTCAAGACTCTTTCCACCTCAACTGTTTTAATATTTGCACTATTTTGAAAATACTCTTGTATTATCTTTATTTGCCTACTTTGAAATCAATTCGCCATTCACTTAATCTATAAACCCTACTCTAATGTAAGGCTTCAACCGACATTGTTTAAAATGCCCCCCTACTTTGTCTCATAAGCCGACTTGGATATGTGGCTCCTTATCCGACCATCTCAAGTTGATAATAAATATGATGAGTAGCTGAGGTGCCGATACAGACCCACGTGGGCCACCTCTGGTTGGATGCAGCCTATTGGAAAGCATGCTGATAACCCCCATACTGTCTCCTCCTTCTCTTCACCAATTTGCTAAACACCATCAATTTCATGGGCATCAATGTTAACTAACAGTCTCTTAGTCATAGTCATACAGGCATGGAAACAGACCCTTTGGTCCAACCAGTCCATGCTGAATATAATCCCAATCTAAACTAGTCCCACCTGGCCCATATCCCTCCAAATCATTCCTATTCATGGACTTATCCAAATGTCTTTTAAACGTTGTACCCACACCCACCACTTCCTCAGGAAGTTCATTCCACACGCGAACCATCCTCGGTGTAAAAACTTTGCTCCTCGTGAATTTTTTAATATCTTTCTTCTCTCACTTTAAAAAAGTGTCCCCAAGTCTTGAAATCCCCCATCCCAGGGAAAAGACAATGACTGTTAATTCAATCTATACCCCTCTCCTCCTTCAGAAAGAATAGGACTCTTTGTCTGCACCCACAGACTGTGTGTGCCATCAATTGAATGGGTGGAGCCAATCTAACATGAATATTAATTTTCCAAGGTCCTAACATTCACAGTGTAACCTCTTATTTTGTTAGCGCTCCCGAAATGCATTAAATTGAATTCCATTTGTCACTGCTCTGCCCACATGACCTTTAATATCCTTCTGCATTTTATACCTTTCATCCTCACCATTTACCAGTTGAAAGTGAGGACTGCAGATGCTGGAGATCAGAGTCAAGATTAGAGTGGTGCTGGAAAAGCACAGTACGTCAGGCAGCATCCGAGGAGCAGGTAAATCGACATTTCGGGCAAAAGCCCTTGATCAGGTTTCTGATGAATGGCTTTTGCCTGAAACGTCAATTTTACACTGTAGAATTCAAATATAACTATAAATTGTTCAAGTGGGAAATGAAGAAGCAAAGAGGCACTCAGCCATGAGATCATCTAGTTTTGGTTGGTTGTGAGTTAAATATTGACCAGAGCAATGGAGGAATGAGCTGATCGGCTCTTTCCTGAATTAGCGGCAGAGTATCTTTTACATTCACCCGCAAGGGGAGACAGGATTTTGTTTTAATCCCATCCAAAAGCCAGCACTGTCAATAGCACCAGACTCTCGCTAGTGCACTGCAAGTGCCTAATGGATTTTTATAAATGTCTCTGTAGTAGAGATTGAACCTACAACTTTCGGCTGAAAGGCAACAGTACTACCACAGCTATCACTGAAACAGCAGACCAAAGCACTCACAATGCCTGTACTTATCAAAATGTGACTGTTTTATCCTTGGCCTGTCCCTATAATGTAATTCTGGATATACAATGCACATTCAGATATTCCGGAATAAACCTGTATTAGTCACTGGCAGTTTCAAATAGAAAGAACCTCAGATATTTTAAAAGAAGAGCTGCTAACTTATTCACTGCCTTGGCTTTTCAATTAGCACCGCTATTAAGTTCAATTGTTTCCGAATTAAAATAAATTGACAGTTGTTAAGATTTGAAAATGTGTTGCTGGAAAAGCGCAGCAGGTCAGGCAGCATCCAAGGAGCAGGAGAATCGACGTTTCGGGCATGAGTCCATCTTCAGGATTCCTGAAGAAGGGCTCATGCCCGAAACGTCAATTCTCCTGCTCCTTGGATGCTGCCTGACCTGCTGTGCTTTTCCAGCAACACATTTTCAAATCTTAACAACTGTCAATTTATTTTAATTCGGAAACAATTGAACTTAATAGCGGTGCTAATTGAAAAGCCAAGGCAGTGAATAAGTTAGCAGCTCTTCTTTTAAAATATCTGAGGTTCTTTCTATTTGAAACTGCCAGTGACTAATACAGGTTTATTCCGGAATATCTGAATGTGCATTGTATATCCAGAATTACATTATAGGGACAGGCCAAGGATAAAACAGTCACATTTTGATAAGTACAGGCATTGTGAGTGCTTTGGTCTGCTGTTTCAGTGATAGCTGTGGTAGTACTGTTGCCTTTCAGCCGAAAGTTGTAGGTTCAATCTCTACTACAGAGACATTTATAAAAATCCATTAGGCACTTGCAGTGCACTAGCGAGAGTCTGGTGCTATTGACAGTGCTGGCTTTTGGATGGGATTAAAACAAAATCCTGTCTCCCCTTGCGGGTGAATGTAAAAGATACTCTGCCGCTAATTCAGGAAAGAGCCGATGAGCTCATTCCTCCATTGCTCTGGTCAATATTTAACTCACAACCAACCAAAACTAGATGATCTCATGGCTGTGTATGGGAGTTGAGGCGTGCAAACTGGCTGTTAATTTCTGTACATGACAGCAATGATTGCACTTCAATGACTATAAAACTTTATCAGGAATACCCTGAGGTTGTAAAAAGGTGCTACAGAAATGAAAGTCTCTCTTAGAAATTAAGCCAATTTACGGGAATCTTGTAAGCGCTGGGATTTGGGTATATCATTCAAGCATTAAGATAAATCAGCACTTGACAAACCCCGAATCAAGACTCAAGACTCAGAAACCCTTCATTAAAATTTACCAGTTGAAAATTTGGTGAAACAGGGAAGTCCACTTTGATTTGCCCTTACTCCGTGGTTTCTCAGACAAGTGGGTTTGTACCTCTCATATAAAAAAATTGAATCAGACGTTACCAATGCACCTAACACTATGGGCAATTTAGCATGGCCAATTCACCTGGCCTGTAGGAGGAAATCCATGCAGACATGGAGAGAACATACAAACTCCACACAGACAGTCACCCAAGGCAAGGATTGAACATGGGACCCCAGTGCTGTGAGGCAGCAATGCTAACCACTGAGCCACCTTGCCCCCACCAAATCAAAGCATTATTTTAGATTAGGTGGAGGAGGAGCAAGTTATAGTGGATTAAGTTTAAGTTTAGGCCTTGGTTTAAAGGCTGGTGTTTATCATTGGGTTTATCAGATGAAAGGGGGCCTTGGTTGAGCTAGCTCAGGTACTCCCACCCTGATACCACGATAATTGAGCAGTAGACTTGTCATTGTCTCTCGATTAGTCCACTGCAGGTTTTGACATGAGGAAATACCTTCTCAGCTACCTTTCCCCCAACCCCATCCCCCTTCCCATTTCACTCTCCATCCCATTGGCCCACAAGCCTCATTCCTGATGTCGATTCTTCTGCTCCTCGGATGCTGCCTGACCTGCTATGTCCTTCCACCACCACACTCTCGACTCTGATCTCCAGCATCTGCAGTCCTCACTCTCTCCTATGACCTTGGTGAGGCCTCTTTGGGGAGTACAGTGTCCAGTTCTGGTTGCCCTGTTATAGGAAGGGTATTATTAAGCTGGAGAGGGTTCAGAAGAGATTTACCAGGGTGTTGCCGGGTTTGAGTTATTGTGAGAGGTTGGATAGGCTAGAACCTTTTTCGCTGGAGCCAAGGAGGTTGAGAGGCAACCTTACAGAAGTTTATAAAATTATGAAGGGCATGGTTAGAGTCTTTCCCTAGGATGGGGGATTTTAAGACTAACGGGCACACTTTTAAGATGAAAGGGGAAAGATTTATAAATGACATGAAGGGAAGATATTTTACATAGAGGATGGCTCATGTGTGGAATGAACTTCCTGAGGAAGTGGTGGAGGTGAGTACAATTACAATGTTTAAAAGATGAAAGTACATGAATAGGAAAGGTTTGGAGGGATATGGGCCAGGGGCAGGTAGATGGGACTAGTTTAGTTTGGGATTATGTCTGGCATGGACTGGTTGGACCAAAGGGTCTGTTTCTGTGCTCTCTGGCTCTATGATGTCATGTGACTTTCTTGAAGACACAGGCCTATGTGGTCTGGAAAGTATTCAATAACACACGACTGTTTAAAGAATCCCAATGATTTACATTATAGGCAGAACTCACACCCAGTGGATTATTTTCAGAATGAATACCACCACATCCATAAACACAAAAGTTCTATACTTCAGCTTGTAATGCAGGTTTCCTGGGATTTGAGTCTTGCTTTCCTGTACTTTGCAGCAAAATTGTGAATGAATTCCAAAAATCAGTTCTCGGTCACACTAAGAGTACCTCACTGTGATTATCCAGCTATCAAACAGTGTAGATGTGTGAAGATACCAGTGTATTGAGCCCCTCAGTAATAATACTGTGCACTCCACCTTCCACAAACTAAAATCTACTCCACTCATATCACTGAAAGTTCAAAGTACTGCTTCTGCATTATTATGCCACTGCCCATTATTATTCTTGCACTAATTTACAGAGTTCATGGAAGAAAGTTTTTGAGTGCACCAGGATTAATTGATTTTTTTAAGTTCCACATGAACGCCCTCCCATCCTACATCAGCTCACCCCATCAGCATATTCTTTTGTTTCCCATGTTATTGTCTAGCCTCATTTTCCAAGAATCTACATTCCATAGTGAGTTCACAATCTTCTCTGAGTTCTTCAATGTTGTCTATTAGAATTATTGGTGATTCTTATTGATAAAACACACACATTTACACACAACAACAACAACAACCTCTGTTATCCAAACATCAATTATCCAAATTTCAGATTATCCGAACAAGATCTCAAGGTCCTGTAAAAACGTTATCTGCTATCTGAACAATCAGTTATCCGAACAAAATACACTCTGCCCATCTTGTTCAATTAACTGAGGTTGTTCTGTGTGTGTATATATAGATTGTCCTTATAGTGGAAACATTTTCAAACTTGTGAAACAAAGTATGAGATTTAAACACATGGAAGGTCCAGAGATCATGAAGCCAGGTTTCTTTATTCCACTGGTATCAGGTCTTTACAAAGATGAAGGGAAATTATGATTAAACTGGGAATAATTTACTGTATCTACATGGAGTGAGGCCTGTGGTTTACATTGGTTTAAGGATTTCTTTGCTTATCTGCTCTTTTTTCCCATAAGCATGCATTTCTTCAGAGACACCCTTTTATCTGATGGTCCAACCAGCGTGTCCAGTTGCCCTCCCTCACCATCGCCACCATGCTGCTGGATGTTGATGCATAACTGCTCAGTGCCCACCCTTACCATTGCCACTTTCTTCCATAAAGAAGCAGGAGTTTTATTTCTTGCCCTATCCTTTTATTCCCAATATTTCTCATTGTCCTTGAACAGATCGACATCAGGAATAAGTTGGACAACTTTCAAAACTTTGATTACTAGGGATCTTATGTTTCTGAGATGAGTGCTGAGCTGTGGTTTTAGCTCCAAATGTATCCACAAATGGAGATATCTATTCTCCTAAGCATTATTGAAGTGATTTTCCTTCCTCTACCGCTCCTAAATTAGTTAGCGCCTCCCTTAATCTCTGTTGATAGAACCTGGAGTCCCTCAAGTTATATTCAACCAACTCTCTCTCTAACGGACAGTCACCTATTGTCCCTTGTGGACTATGGCTAAGTATATGCTCAGTTACTAAAGTCAGCAAATGGAATATGAATCAATAGTTTAAAAATCTACCTGGAATAAAAGGCACCTACCTGCTGCTAAATCTTAGCCACTCAGATAGTTGCTAAGGTATGCATCAGTCACCAAGCACTTGAGGATATACATAAGTAGAAGATATCGACTATAATGCAGTGCAATCCTATGCTGTGAAGTATGTATATCCCATAATTTATGTACATTTAACAGACGCCAATGTAAAGTCTAAAGACTAACTTGGAGGGGAAATATAATTACTGATTTATATACCTAGTAACTGGGCCATTTGGGCCCAGTTACAGAACATTGCACTAACCAGCAATGAATAATGAGGTCTTTAAGTGACTCACTGGGTAAACAACGAGCTTCACTGCTTCTGTCAAGAGTTGCTGCTGACTTACAGTACAAATGCTGTGGAAACATGGGATGCTATGTTTCTGTAATCTGAGCAAGTCAAAGCGGATTAGTAAAGAACAGAGTATAGGCCAGCTCACTTGAAGCCTTCACGATAGTGAAGTTGCCCAAGTTGATCCAGATAAAATTGAGTTAAAAAAAATCAAGGAGTTCAGGTTGAAAATTAGGGATTCGGAGTCAGAGAGGAAATCTGCTACAACTGATTTGTGTAAGAGGATTAAGTCTGATGCCTGTCATATTTTAAGCTACTAAGTCTCCTTTCTCCATGTTGAGTCTAGGGTCTGTCTAATTGCCATTGCAGAGGACAGACCACTCATGAGTCTAAACAGAAAAGGTACTTATCTTGCATAACAAAGTAGTTCATCGCATGATCGCAATAGATACAGTCGGTATTACTGTTCATAATTTCTAAGGATTCTAACTCCCTCTGGATGGTCCTACAGAACTCCAGTGACTAGCAAGTCCATTTTGATGGTTTTAATCCTGATGGAGAGCATCCTGTATGTTTCCCATATAGCTCATCACCTCAAAAGGATGTGGACACCAGTGTAGACTTGCCCACAGCCGAGGTTCCCTCCAAAGTTTTAAAGTGTATGGATGGATAGATCAATCAGTGGAAGGAGGGAGCAAGCAGCAGAGACCGAGAATACTGAGGCAGGGACAGAATGGGAGAGTAGGTTAAGGCAAGGATAGAGTCATGGACAATAATGTGGGTAGGGCAGGGCAGGGCACAAATAAGCCAGAGGGCAAAAACAAGACAAATACTAGTAGCACTTGAAAATGAAAACACTGTAATGCAATTTTGATGTAAACAACAGGAGATGAACCAGTGTTCGCCAATTTTGATTCCTTTTTTCCTTCTGGGAATGAATTGATGGACTTGTACATGAGTCCAACTGAAACAAACTAATCTGTGTTAATTGTGTTTGCCCTCATGGCAACCTCCTTGGAAAAGGATTTGTCCTACTTTAAGCAAGCACAGTTTTTAGTGTGTTTAACCTGTATGGCAAGACATTTGCAAATACTACTGTTCATGCTTAGTTCCCCTCTGTCCTTCATCCAAATATATACATCTGCCAACAATATTTCTTCACCATGAGAAATACCAAAAATGTTAAAAACAATAGGCAATAATAGGCCTTGAACCTGCTCCACTCTTCAATATAATCGTGGCTGATCTTCAATCACGTGCCACTTTCCTGTCTGACTTCGGTATACCTTGATTCCTTTAGAATTCAATAATCCATCAATTCTGTCTGGGATTACTCAGTGAGTAAGCTCCTTCAGCCTCTGGAGTACAGAGCTCCAATGACTCTCCACTCACTGCGACTGTGTCAGTTTTAACCACTCCAGTCGGAGAAAGAATCTCTGTCAAGGCATCTCAGAATCTTATCATTGAAGGAGATCACTTCTGTTTTTGTAAAGTCCAGAGAATATAGACCCATTCATTATTCTACACCTCCATTGCATCTCCTTAAAGGCAAGTTAATCCTTCATTGCAATTTCAGACTCTGTACATAATTTAGGATTTGCCTAAGGTGCAACAATAATGAATGTCGGAAAGAAGGTCTTGTGACAGAATTAGAGGTGGTGCAGAAAATACTCATGAGAACGATTTCAGGGGTGTGGAACTTAGTTAGATGAACACTGCAGAAACTAGGACTTTCTCCTTGGAGAAGGAAAAAGATTAAGAGGAGATTTGATACAAGTTTTCAAAATCATTGGGCCAAAGCAGGCATACAGAATTTGTTCCCACTGGCAGATGGGTCAAGAACCAGTAACCACTGACTTAAGGTCCTTGGCAAAAGAGTCAGCATTAATATTAGGAAAAACTTTGTTAGGCAGGAAGTGATTAGGATCTGGAATATGGTAGGACAGGTTGAATCAAGGTTTTCAAAACAAGAATTGAATAATTATCCGAAGCAAAAACAGGGTTGTGGGTTGCTCTGCTAGAAGGTATGCATGGAGAGAAAGGAGTGAATGATCTCCTCTGTCCTGCAACTATTCCACCATTCTCATCCAGCACCTCAGAATGGCTTCAAGTCCCTTTATTACTTCAGAGACGTTTTGAACAGTATAATAAAAGCAAAGTATTGCAAGTGCTGAAAATCTGAAATAAAATTCGAAAATATTAGACTCAGGAAACTCAACAAGTCTTGCAACATCTGTGGAGAGAGAAACAGAGTTAATATTTCGCATCCAATATCATAAAATGGATTGAAAAACAATGTTTGTTTTGCTGTTAATAAAGGAGAGGCAGATCTGGTGGAAATGATGGTGACTGTGCCCCAGAGCAAGAGGCAAAAGGAAATGCTAATGATAATTGAGGAATGATACAAATGAAGAATAGGTCTTAATGGTAGATGTGAATAACAGAACATTAATTGGTGCGGCTCACAGCAAACGCATTCAAACAAGAGATTTGGTGGGGAAATGTGGGGTCAGGTGTATACTCAACCTGGAGAACAGTTTCATGCTCTGAAGCTGTTGAGTGCTGAAGGTTACAAATTGCCTAAGTGGATAATGAGGTTCTCTTCCTCTAGTTAACACAAGCAGGAATAAACATTAACTCTGTTTCATCCTTCACACATGCTGTCAGACCTGCTCAGTTTTTCCTGCACTTTCCGTTTTTTAATTTAGGGAAAAGCTGCAGTGAACTTGTACACAGCAAGCTCCCACAAACAATATTATGAAAATGACCTTGTGTATATTTAAGAAAGTTTGTTGATCATTCGGGGAATCAAGGTTTATAGGGAAAGGGACGAAATGTAGATGTGATGACTGTTGGATCAGACCTGATCTGCTAAATGGTAGAATAGGGTCAAGAGGCCACATGGCCCACCCCATTAAGGTCTACCAAGCAATCTGCTTCAGCAATGTTGTTTGAAGGATGAATATTAGCCTCAACACTAGGGAAAACTGCCCTGCCCTTTTTGAAAGAATGCCTTGAGATTTTTAGCTTAACCAAAAGATGACACCCTGCCTCAGTGCTGCACTAGGGTGCCAGTTTAGACTTTGCATTGATGCCCATAGAGTGACTCTTGAACTGCAGCCCTCTATCAACTGTGTGTTGCAAGTTGGACCTTGCTGCGCAGTAACTCTGTTTCCTTCCTGACAATGGTTTTCCCAAAGTATCGTTTTGGCTGTAAACTGTTCCAAGCCATCCTGTGGTTGCAAAAGAAGCGTTTCAGATGCTAATAATAATAGAGAAGGGATATAGATGAAGAATACTTGTTGACAATGTTCTTTCCTTTCAATGTCTGTCAGGTGAAAGCCCAAATGGCATGTCACCCCATGTTTATGTGCAACCTTAAGCAGCATTGTTCAGCAATCACATGCGTTAGGTGTTGGTCAATGTTCAGTTCCATAATACTGCAGCAGTGCGGAAAAAGAATGTTGTGCTTTGTTTGTCTCGTTTGATGAATTATGTGTAAAAGATACAACACCATCAATCAACTGTGGAGGCAGGATCAATGGGTTCTCCATTGAGCAGCTAGAATGGAATCAAGACAATCCCAGCCATATAACCTTTGTCAGGCAGTTCATTCTGATTACTCATTAGGCACGAGTCCTTGAGAAGCATGTTATCTTTGATAGGACAGATGGCCTACTCCCTCGCTCCTACAATCGCCCTGGAATATCTGTCGAAATAACTACGACTGCTATCTCTTTGTTTTATGGGTGGGTTGATTCATCCACTGATTCTGAATGAAAGTCAGGCAGATTTAAAAGGTTTAATTCAACAAATCCCATGGAGGTAATCAGCACACAAAGGACAAAGGCTGCACCTTAGGCAGTTTATCAGCATCCCTTCAAGGGTTCAAGTTGCGCAGTTAATTTAAAAATGATCAGCCTCTTAATTAGACCCTTTTTTTATTAAGTCTCACTCAGTTTTTTCGCACCTGCTCAGCTACAGATCACACAGTCTGGTCCACTGTTGCACAGTTCCAAGGTTAGGCAGGAAGCAAGACCTTAGAGTGATTTGAACACGAGTTTTAACTCCCTGTTCATTACGAGTATTGCCCATCATATAGGTGAGGGTTAAAAATTAATTAGCCATCATCAAACCCTTGCCTATCAGAAAAGCCTCTCTGATTCAGTGGGAAAGAAGATTTCTGCTTCTCGGTGTTTTATATGACCAGGGTTGTGGTCAATTTGGTGGGAGGGGTGCGTGGGGATGTCTCACGGTGGCCGAGTGATTAACACTGCTAGCACTCACAGCACCAGGGACCTTGGTTGGATTCCAGCCTCAGGTGACCGTCTGTGTGGAGTTTGCACATTGTCTGGGTTTACTCTGGGTCCTCCGGTTTCCTCTCACAGTCCAAAGATGCGCAGGTGAGGTGGATAGGCCATGCTAAATTGCCCAGAGTGTCCAGGCATGTGCAGGTGAAGTAGGTTAGCCATGGGAGAAAGTGAGGACTGCAGTTGCTGGAGATCAGAGTCGAGACTGCGCAACTTGGACCCTTGAAGGGATGCTGATGAACTGGCTATGATGCAGCCTCTGTCCTTTGTGTACTGATTACCTCCATGGGTTTTGTTGAAAAGTACAGCAGAAGATTCTCCTGCTCCTTGGATGCTGCCTGACCTGCTAGATTAGCCATGGGAAATGAGGGTTACAGAGATGGGGTAGGGGGTCAGGGTGGGTTGGTGAAGATTGATGGGCTGAATAGCCTCTTTCAGCACTAATAGGGATTCTATGATTCATGACCTCTCCCTGGTTGGGAATTAACTTCAATGTCTAGGGAGAAGATTGGCCATGTTAACTTACGTTGACCCTGATTCACAATCACGTTGATTTTAAAATTCCCTTCCTCGTGCTCAAATCTTTCCATAGACCTCTCCCTCTCACCATTCTGCAACACTGCAGATAATTCCTGGTTGGTCAATCATAATGTAAAGGGTACAGCAGTAAAAATCAAAGAAGGCCCAACTATGGCTTGGCTTTGAAAGCTTGCATGTACCTGTAGATTTTGCTAGTTCTCAATCGAGGAATTGAAGTGTAAGAATACCCAACCATTTATTTAGAGAAAAACAGTCCAATGCAAATGTGGAATATCATTTGTGGGGGTGCGGGGTTTGAGGACTGGACTGGGCTGGGGTGGTGCGTTTAGTAGTGGGGTTGGTATGGGTGGCAGTGGTTTAAAGACACTGTCTGGTGGCAGATATACTCAGGCAAAAGTCTATTTAGGCAAAAGCTGACAGGCTTGGTCAAAAAAACGGGTTTTAAGCATCATCTTCAAAAGAAGAGAGAAGGGTCAACGGGCAAAATATTCTAGGGAAGGACTTTCATTGCTTAGAGCCCACATGGTTGAAGGTAGAAGCATCATACATAGAGTGAAGGAAGTAGACCAATGGACAAGAAGACAGGATCGAAGGTACCTAGATATCTGGGAGGGTCCCAGGATGGTAATAGAGGCAAGACCTTAGAATAGTTTGAACATGAGTTTTAACCCCAATTATGACTCCATATTTACACCAATGTGTCAACTCGATAGGGAACTATAAGAACTATGCAGCGTCTGTCATGTTGCCCAGGAGACCATCAGGGCCAGGCACCCTCCACTCTGGAGTTGTCTCACTGCCTCCTGTATCTTTTGAACCGTTAAGGGGGCATTAAGAAGAGACACCTGGGAGGTCAAGACTTTGAAAAAAGGACTCCATCTTAACCAGCCTATCCTCACAGCCTTCTGACCAATATAGTTCAGAATAAAATTTCGGAAATGCTGCATTAATCTTTTTGGAGTCACACTTAAGAATCCCAGTGCCCTCTCTGAGTGATGTAATGGATTGGGGGCGGAATCCTTTTCCTGACCAGATACACGAGGTATTTACCTGGTCTATCCTCGTGCTCAAATAGCCTTTGTTTCGTGAAAGAGAGTTCTCTCTTTGCTGTTTGAGTGAGCACGGAGTTCAAAGCAACCCAGAGACTCGCTGTAGTTAGTCACTGACGGCCTATCAAAATTTGTTGTCTCGACTGCATTCAACCGTGCCTCAAGCAGACGCTGCTGCTCTCCCTTCTGTCATTTCCGACTGACTGAATAAGAGATATCTATCCCCCTAGCGTGGGCCTTAGCAGTCTCACAAAGTATAGACAGGTTACTGGTTGTGCCCGAATTGATAGCCAAAAAACGTTTTAAACTTGTTTGAGAAGTACTCAATAAACTTACTGTCCTTAAGAATAAAAGGATCCATTTGCCAATGCCACGAGTCTATTCCATTGCCCTTAATCCTAACCTCCAAATATACTGCCACATGGTCAGAAATGGCTATATTTCCAGTTTTACAGGACATCACCGAATTCAAAAAAGCCAATGGAGCTAGGAAAAGGTCGATCCTTGTATAATACTTGTGTGGGTTAGAGAAAAAGATGAAATCCCTACCCACAGAGTGAAGACATCTCCAAATGTCCACCGGTCCCAATTCCATGTAGAAGTCCACCAATTGTTTAAATGGCAGAGATACCTAGGGGACTTTTGGGCATCCTATCCATTGTAGCATCCATGAGGTGATTAAAATCTCCTCCTATGATAGTGTCTCATGTTTCAAGAGCAATCAATTTAGAAAATATATTAGCCAGGAATTTGAGGGGTTGTGCTGGTTGGAGGCAGTAAGCATTTAAGACACCATACTCCTCACCGTGTATTAAAACTTTAAAGGATCACAAACTGCCCATATTCATCCTTAATTTGATCTAACAACTGGAATGGGAGATTCTTCCGAATGAGAATAGCCATTCCCCTGCTTTTAGTGTTAAAAGATGAAAAGAATACCAGATCAACACACCACCGCTCCCTCCCCACCCCAACTCCCCTCCCCCCACACCCCACCACCACTGCAACTTTACTCCTTATCATCAAGTTTGGTTTCTTGCAATAAGGCAAATTCACCCTGAGCCATACCTCTCATAATTTTATATACCTCAATAATGTTTCCCCCTCCCCCACCCCCAGTCTTCTTTGTTCTAAAGGCCAAGCCTATCTAATCTCTCCTTAGAGCTCAATTCCTCCATCCCAGGCAACATTCTGGTAAACCTCCTCCACAGCTCCTCCAGTGCTATCACATCCTTCCTGCAGTGAGGTTGATAGAACTGCACACAGTGCTCCAGTTGTGGCCTATACGATGCTCTATACAACTCCAACGTTACCTCCTTGCTCTTAGATGTCAGATGCCAATGTCCATGGATGTGGTGTGTGTGTGTGGCTGATGCCCTGAGATATTGGTGCCTGTGACCAAGATGGAAGTCCTTTGGAGCGAGTGGTGAACTGGGGAGGTGATTATCACCAGACTATTAATCCAGAAACTCAGTTAACGTTCTGGGGACCTGGGCTTGAATCCCACCACAGCAGATGATTGAATTCAAATTCCACATAAACAAAGTCTGGAATTAAGAATCTATTGATGACCATGAAACCATTTTCAATTATTGAAAAGACCCATCTGTCTCACCAATGTCCTTCAGGAAGGAAATCTGCCATTGTTACCTCGGTCTGGCCTACATGTGACTCCAGACCCACAGCCAACGTTGTTGAGTCTCAACTGACCTCTGAAATGGCCAGCAAGCCACTCAGTTCAAAAGTAGCTGGGAACAGGTAATAAATGCCAGCCAGCCAGCAGGACTCATGTCCTGTGAGTGAAGATTAGATTAGGATCCCTACAGTGTGGAAACATGCCCTTCGGCCCAACAAGTCCACACCTAGACCCATTCCCCCTGAATAATGCACCTAACACTATGGGCAATTTAGCATGGCCAATTCGCCTGACCTGCACATCTTTGGATTGTGGGAGGAAACCAAAGAACCTGGAGGAAACCCACGCAGACACGCCGAAAATATGCAAACACCACACAGACAGTTACCTGAGGCTGGAATTGAACCTGGGTCTCTGTGAGGCTGTGAGCCACCATGCCGCCAAATAAATAATGGCCACCCAATGAATAAAAGAAGATTCTCCAGGTTCCTGCTCTAACTTCCATGTCAAGAATTTTCAACATCTAGTTTGCTCACCGTGGTAAAGTTTGTAGCTGCATTTCGTGAGGTAAGATTTACAGTTATTAATCAGCAATAATTCTCCTTACTAGGCAACTCCATGCTGCTGAGTGAGAATTTCACATTGATGACCAGAATTTAGTTAAAAGATACAGCTTGATGTTTCTTACTACAGCTATGGCATGCAGACCCCAATAAGTTTCCGCCCAGCGTTCCTTCAGTAACAATAAAAATACGTCAGCTTGTTGTAACACTGTTAACTGCAACAAGAGCTCTAAAAGGAGAAAGTGATGTCTGCAGATGGTGGAGATCAGAGTCAAGAGTGTGTTGCTGGAAAAGCACAGCAGGTCAGGCAGCATCCGAGGAGCAGGAGAATCGACATTTTGGGCCAGAGCCCTTCATCAGGATTCCTGATGAAGAGCTCTGGCCTGAAACGTCAATTCGCCTGCTCCTCGGATGCTGCCTGACCTGCTGTGCTTTTCTAAGAACTTTAAAAGTTCAGGATGTCTAATTCATATATCGTAAACTTTAAAAACTTCCACACATACACACAACATGTACACAGGCATACAAAGTAAAATAAACATTATGAGTGGAAGGAAACAAAATGTAGTCAGAGAAATACCGTTCTGTTCCACCAGTCAATAATCAAACTGTGAATCCAGGATCTAGGATCTTTCTTCACATCTTTCGAATTTAGAATTATTTCTTTCATTGACACCGATGTATATTTTTTCTGGTCTTTTAGCAGAAAATTAGAGGTCACAACTTTATGTAGAATGGGGAGAGAGAGGAAAGAATGATGAGGCAATTTTCAAGCTTTTCTCCATCTCATTCTCTCCTCTCATTGAGCCTATATTAGACTGTAACCTGACCAGTCAGCAGTTTGTTGCTAGGCTGAGCTCTTCTGCATCCATAACAAATAGAGGCACAAGATCCCCAAAATGTACCTTTGTTTCAGATGCACCAGTTCACTTATTTTTCTCAAAGCTGCGAAATACTCCCAGGTTTTTCTCTTAGTTTTAAAGCAGTGCTCCTTTCTCATTTTCAGTCCAATGTGCAAAAAAAAAACAGGCTCATACAGGTCTACGAGAGATGCCACAACTTTTTATATCATTCACTAAAACCTTGCGTTCTTGTAACTTTCTTAGATACTTTTGCATCTCCAAGTATGACTTGCCTCAGTTGAGGAATAAGTTTTCTTTTCCTCTTGACAAGAATTCCCTGTAACTTTCAGATGCCTCATTTACTTTTCCAATAAGGCTTGTACTTGGCCTCATAGCTGCAGTTATTCAGTTGTATTCTGAGTCAGGATTCCTTCCCTTGCACTGACTTGGTACACTGGTAAATCAAAAAACTTTCCTCATTCCTGAAGAAGGGCTTATGCCCGAAACGTCGATTCTCCTGTTCCCTGGATGCTGCCTGACCTGCTGCGCTTTTCCAGCAACACATTTTCAACACTGGTAAATCCCACAGGTTGACCCCACAACCTCCAGCAATCGGCACAAAGTTGCCCTACCTTGTGACAACAGAAACACTTAGGCCATAAGACATCAGTTCCACCTTCAGCCCCGTTCTTCACAGGCTCATGAGGAAATCCTGGAGCACTCACAGCTGTCCCTCTTCTCCCTGTCTCCTTGGCTTTCATTTCACCCATTCACCTTCTGTTCTTCTGCACCTGGGTAGACCAGCCTATACCCACCAGTTACCTCAGCTGCTCATGTAGGTTTTGTAACCTTCTGTGGCTTTTTACTAATAAAAAGAGTGAATTCTTAACTTATTCTAGAATTAATCCCTCAGATGGGCCTCACACATAGTTTCCACTTTTAATATCTCCAACAGCTAAAATAATGTTGATTTACTCTTGCAAATTCTATCTAAATCTGTCCAAGATGCTTCCAGATATTGTGACATTCTGCCTGTAAGCCTCAGGGACTAACTCATATACACCAATAATAACATTTCTTAATTTAATGAAGTCTCTTCAGAAAACAAGGCACAAGTCTCATGAGTGCCGCCTATCAATCTTGTTTTACATGAGTAATGTCCACTTTTCTTTGGCCACCTTATCTGCTTAAAAAGAAATGAAAAATGCTTCAGCATCCCTTTCATCAAACTGTGGAAGGGCTTGCACAAACTTAACCAGACCCACACTGCGTCTTGAATTGGATTCAGGGGTAGGACACTGGTCTGGTCTACATGTGACTCCAAACTCGCAGCGATGTGGTTAACTCTTCACTTCCTTCTGGATGATTAGGATGAGCGATAAATGCTGGCCCAGCCAGCGACGTCCCCATCAGAATGTTTCCCCAAGTCACAGACCGTCTTATTTAGTTCCAGTCTTTTAAGCTCATGCAAAGATCACTCCTACTGTCATTGACTGATGCAGCAGGGTAGATTGGTGGGAACAAGGCCAATTTTATTTTCTCCTCTTGGTGCTACCCTCACTACCTGCTGAAGACTCAGTCTAGCAGCAATATCGTTTATGACTTGGCTACTCAACTGGGTCTCAGCATGAGGGTAAAATGTATTTGATCTTGCCCTCACCAATTTTCCTGCCACAGATGTGTCTATCCATGATAGGATCAGCAAGAGTGATCATCACACAATCATTGTGGAGGCAAAGTCCCACCTTCACATTGAGGATACCCTCCTTCATATTGTGTGGCATTTTCACCATAGTAAATGGAACAGATCTAGAAATGCAAAGCTTGGAAGCCCTGAGGCACTGTGGACTTTTCGAAGGAGGGACAGAATCATATTCAACCGTAATCTGTAACTTCATGACCCTGTATATTCCACACTTTATCATCATCAAGCTGCGAGATCAAGCTGGTTTGCTGAAGAATACAGGAGAGCATGCCAGAAGCATCATCAGACATAAATAACAATGAGATGTCAAGCTACCAAACAGGACTACTTCCCTGCCATGCAGCATAAGCAGTAAGTGATGGACCAAGCTAAGCCAACCCATAACAACAGATCAGATCGAAGCTCTGCAGTCCTGCCACATCCAGTTGTGAATGATGGGGGACAATTAAACAACTCCCTGGAGGAGACATTGCACAAGTGTCGTCATCCTCAATGATGAGGGAGCACAACTCCTTGGTGCGAAATGCAAGGCTGAAGCATTTGCAACAACACTCAGCCAGAAATGTCAAGTGGAGATCCATCATAGCCTCCTCCAAAGGTGCCCAGCATCACAGATGCCAGTCTTCAGCCAATTCGATTCACTCCACAGATATCAAGAAATGGTTGGAGACACTGGATACTACAAAGACAGCATTCCAGCAACAGTACTTTATGTGCAATTTTCCATATTGCTGGGCAGATGCCAGAGTTTTAGCTGTACTGGAACAGCTTGGTGAGGCAGGTGGCAAGTTCTGGTGTTCCGGTATAGCTAAAACACTGGCATCTGCCCAACAATATGGAAAATTGCACATAAAGAGCAGGACAAATCTAATCCAGCCCATTGTCACCCCATCAGCTTACTCTCCATCATCAGTAAAGTGACTGTGCCTTCAATAAGTACTTGCTCAACACTATCTTACCAACTCACTTTTAATTCCAAACAAAGATGGCTGTGAGATGGTTGCAGCTATTGGAGTTCAGTTATCGCAGCTCCAGGTAGCGTCCCAGGTGCAAACATCTTCAGGTGCTTCATCAATGACCTTCCCTCCATCATTGGGGATGTTCACCGGTAATTGCACAATGTTCAGCATCATTCACAAACCCTCCAATACTGAAACAGTCCATGTTCAAATACAACAAGATCTGGACGATATTTAGGCTTGGGCTTTTTTTTTATGCATTCACAGGCTGGCTAGGCACGCATTTATTGCACGTCCCCAAATGCCCAGAGGGCAGTTAAGAGTCAATGACATTGCTGTGGATCTGGAGTCACATGTAGTCTAAACCAGGTAGGTATGGCAGTTTCCTTCCATAAAGGATATTAGTGAGGCTGACAAGTGACACACAAATGTCAGTCAATGACCATCCCCAGTAAGAGACAATCTAACTACCACCCCTTGACATTCAATGGTTTTACCCCCACTCAATCCCCCACTATTAACATCTTAGGGATTACCATTGACCAGAAACTCAACTGTACTCACCATATAAATACAACAGGTCAGAGGCTAGTAACTCACCTTCTGACTCCCCAGAGCCTGTCCATTACCTACAAGGCACAAGTCATGTGTGCGATAGAATACTCCCCATTTACCTGGATGATTACAGCTCCAACAACACTTAAGAAGCTCGACATTATTCAAGACAAGTTAGCCACTTGATTTGCATCACATCCACTCATTCATTCATGCGGTGTGGGCATCATTGGTTGAGCCATCAGTCACTGCTAATCTTCAATTCCTTCGCAAAGGAACCAATATAGTCCATGTGGTGTAGGTTCACCCACATTACTGTTAGGGAACTCCAGGATATCAACCCAGTGACAGCAAAGGGATAGCAATGTAGTCTAAATTAAGATGGTGTGACTTGGAGGAGAACTTATGTGGTGTCCCATGGACCTTGTCTGATAGATCCTTTTGACTTTAATTTCTAATAATCAACCACAGGATCTTGAATATAGGTTTTCAATTGTTTCTTCAAAGCTACGTAGAGAGATTGAATTCACAAACATTCACTCCCTCCGCATTTGATGCTCAGTAGTATGTACCTTCTACAAGTTGATTTCTTCAAAGACCTTTAGATAGTATCTTCCAAACCCATGACCACTTCCATCTTGAAGGACAAGGGCAGGAGGTACATATGCATATCACCAACAGCAAGTTGCCTCATTACATGTGACTGTAAATTCTATTCAATTCAATTAAGTTCCTCTCCAAACCACTCACCATCCTGACTTGGAAATATATTACATTTCTTTTAGTGTCACTGGGCACACGGACTGTCGTGGTTCGAGAAGATAGCTCACTATCACCTATTCAAGGGCAATAAGTGAATGGCATTAAATGCTGGCCACATCCCATGAATGAACAGTAATAAAAAAAGGTAGCTAATGATTGCACACTTTTCAATACCATTTGCAACTCGTTAGATATTGAAGCAGTTTGTGATGATAAGCAGCAAGACCTGGACAACATCCAATATTGGGCTGATAAGTAGCAAGCAACATTTGCACCAAACTACTAATCAATATCTATCTCTACCAAGGCAGAATCTAATCATCACTCCTTGATATTCAATAATGTTATCTTCAATGAAATCCCCCTTATCAATATCTTGGGGCGTCACCATTGACTAGAAACTCAAATGGACTAGTCATATAAATACAGTGGCTACAAGAGCAGTTCAGAGGCTAGGAATACTACAGCAAGTAACTCATTTCCTGTCCACCATCTACAAAGCACAAGTCAGGAGAGTGATGGAATACTCCACACTTGGCCAGATGGCTGCAGCTCCAACAACATTCAAGAATCTTAGCACCATCTAGGGCACAGCAGACAGCTTGATTGACACCATATCCAGTAACCTCCACTCCCTCCACCATTGAGACTCAGTAACAGCAGTGTGTATGATCTACAAGATACAATTCAGAATCATCTCTCTTTTTCAATTTTCAATTTTAAAATTATGGGCGGCACGGTGGCACAGTGGTTAGCACTGCTGCCTCACAGCGCCAGAGACCCGGGTTCAATTCCCGCCTCAGGCGACTGACTGTGTGGAGTTTGCACCTAGGAATACTGCAGCAAGTAACTCATTTCCTGTCTCCCCAAAGTCTGTCCACCATCTACAAAGCACAAGTCAGGAGAGTGATGGAATACTCCACACTTGGCCAGATGGCTGCAGCTCCAACAACATTCAAGAATCTTAGCACCACCTAGGGCACAGCAGACAGCTTGATTGACACCATATCCAGTAACCTCGCCTCCCTCCACCATTGAGACTCAGTAACAGCAGTGTGTACGATCTACAAGATACAATTCAGAATCACCTCTCTTTTTCAATTTTCAATTTTAAAATTATGGGCGGCACCGTGGCACAGTGGTTAGCACTGCTGCCTCACAGCGGCAGAGACCCGGGTTCAATTCCCGCCTCAGGCGACTGACTGTGTGGAGTTTGCACATTCTCCCCTTGTCTGTGTGGGTTTCCTCCGGGTGCTCCGGTTTCCTCCTACAGTCCAAAGATGTGCGGGTCAGGTGAATTGGCGGGTCGGTGTGGACTTGTTGGGCCGAAGGGCCTGTTTCCACACTGTAAAGTAATCTAATCTTACCCAGGCTCCTCTGACAGGAGCTTTCAAAACTGTAGTCTTCTTAGAGTAAAAATGTACTTTTTCTTCTGAAGCAGTGAGAAAATCGCCAGATAAACCTTGGACCAGATGAGCTTTGTGCACCCTAAAGGCCAGCTTCCGCAGGAATTATGAAGGTGCACCTTGTACAAAGGTTCTCTCCAGAGAAAGGATTTAGAGATGAAGTGAAAAGGCAGATATTGATAGGCAATGGCAAAAAAAAACTGTACCAAGTTAGGATGAGATTAATTAATTCTTGACTGAGTGAAGAAGACATTAACGGCATTGAGTTATGTGTTTGAATGAGTTTCTAGTTCTTATGTTTGTGTGAAATGAGATCTGAATTTATGTCATGAGATGTTTATGTGACTAAAAATGGTATCAGCTGCTTTTTCCTTTACTTCAGAGTTTTTGTCGTGACTAGCCTGGAATGAAATTACTCTCGCTTCGTACTTTTGAAGAAACAATTGAAAACCTGTATTCAAGATCCTGTGGTTGATTATTAGAAATTCAAGTCAAAAGGATCTATCAGACAAGGTCCATGGGACACCACACAAGTTCTCCTCCAAGTCACACACCATCTTAATTTAGACTACATTGCTGTCCCTTTGCTGTCACTGGGTCGATATCCTGGAACTCCCTAACAGTACTGTGGGTGAACCTACACCACACGGACTATATTGTTCTTTTGCGGAGAAATTGAAAATAAACAATGACGATGGCTCAGCCAATGATGCCCACATCCCATGAATGAATGAGAAAACAAACCTGTATGTTATTGAAACCTGTTGCCGAGTCTTTTCACCTTGCCCACCTCATCACAAGAGTTGCCAAACCTCAAAACATCACACTAATTTATACTACAGGGTGAAAGGGGGCAGGTTGGTTGGCAAGTTGACTTTGGCTGGGATATTGCCACAGAGAAAGCTACAGGGAACTATAGGCTCCCCGTGTTTCTGAATAATATTATTCAAACAATTCAAATCAGAAAGTCAAAGGGGAAATAAATGTAATTGGCACTTGAAGCCCTTGCACAATGCCATAGAAGTAACAGGGCCTGAGGTCTGACCTTTAGGTCATTGGCCACTTGCCATGAACTGGAGCCTGTCCACTATTCCATTCTGGTACTGGCCCTGTTGCTGAATTATGACCCTATGCTGAATTTTTGAGTTGTTTTTTTTAATCTTCTCCTGGCAGGCTGCCTTTGGGCAGTGGCACGTGAGGGGCTTTCTGCAGCATCAGTACCTGGCAATGCCAACCACAGATGAAACAGGCTGCAAGGCTTGGCTGATTGAGTGTTAACTTTAAATAAGGCACGGGCTGCAGGCAGAAACCCCGTCTCCAGCTGAGAAATCATGTTCCAAGGGGCCAGTGAGGCTTGCTATGTGTATGGGCCTCAATGTTATCAGGCTGTTTTTTATTGAACACTAGTTACAGTGTAATCCAAGGCAAACCTCATTAATGATCGTAAGGCATGATCGCCCACTAGACTGCTCGTTCATTGGACAAGCAGCCCAGAGGATTGTGTAGGAATAGCAAATATAATTCAAAAGATAGCAGGGAAAACAATAATGTGAAGCAGCAGGGTGGGGGTGGGGGATGGGCACTAAACTGGTGAGCAAGTCAGCACGATATATCTGAAAAAAAAACCCCGAGCCTCCGCTGAAGAACTTGGGTAGTTTTTAACAGGAAAGGAAAAACTTGTCAGAAGGTGTGGAGACTCCTTTCCGTTTGATTTGTTATCAGACAAGATGAGCAGCGGTACCAAATCTGGGAGCATCGACAAGCCTCCCCTGACTCACTCAGTGGAGGGGATTTTGAACCGGCCTTTTAAGAGAGTCCTGGATGAGGAGAGGTCAGGTGGCAGAAGGGGGACCCTACACGGAGACAGGGCATCCAGGCAACTGGAGAGTCATGACAGGTACCGCACCCAAGGTAAGGTCTGGGGGAGGTCAGTGCGGGTCATGCCTTTGCCCGAGCATGAGGCCAGATAAAGTGATATGACTCACAGAGATTGCTGACTCATGGAGACAGATAACACTGCCTTTTCTTTATTTGGAAGTTCTGAAAAGAGAACACCACTATCCTTCCCTTTTCCCATCTACCCCCTCACCCGCCTTCCTGATCGCCCGCGCCAGAGTGGCTCTGGGGCTGTGTGAATTGTCTCTCAGCGTCTCCCAGCTCAGAGGTGATAAGATTCAACCTGAGTCTCTTTGTCTCTTTGGTTGGCTGCACTGCTCTGTATCGGGTGTGCGTGGGCGATGCACGATAAAGGCCAGGCTCATGGTCAACATTGGCTGTGCTCACTTGTCACCAATACCCTGCTCTTGCCAAAGTGGGTTGTGCAACGACATCCCGGCAACAGTCACCCTCTTGAACAAAGAAAACCAGGTTTTGCGTGTGTGTGTGTGTGTGTGTGTTTGTGTGTGTGTGTGTCATATGTGTCATTTACTTGTTATGGATGTTGGTTTGGATCCATATAGGACAGGCTGTGTAACTTCAGCATGTACTCCTCTGAAGTACAGAAGTTTGGAGTGTGATCTGATTGAGGTCTTTAAAATACAGCTCATTAAAAGGACTTCATATCAGGTACAGACAGATGAACTATTTTGTCTAGTGGGGGTATCAAGAAAGATCTTTAAGTTAGAGCAAGGCCACTTCAGTGGAAAATTGGGAAAGACACAATGGTCAGTTGAAATCGGGAATTCTTTTCACTTGATGTTGGGGTGGATTGAAACCGCTAATACAGAGAATGGTAGAATTAACTTAAGTGAAGATGTGGAGCTAAGGTGGGCAAATAAACCTACAACAGAAATCAACCCTTTGGAAAATTAGGAATGCTCTCCCAGTCAGTGACACCGTAACCTCATAAAGAAATGAAAAAAAACACATAAATGAAGGCAGCATTGATGGATGGGTCTCTGCCTCTTCCTCTGCCATAGACTGTGCAGCAAAAGTTTTTAAAACATTTATTCTTTAATGGGATGTGGGTATTTATCACAGGACCAGAACTTGGTCCACATCATTCTGAACCCTTCCCATTCATGTACCCATCCAGGTGCCTTTTAAATGCTGTAATTGTACCAGCTTCACCACTTCCTCTGGCAG
>NW_025214965.1:0-1592 GCF_004010195.1 Chiloscyllium plagiosum
TCACAGATACGGACAGACCTTGGGCCTTTCCCATCCTGCTGTGGGATGCAGACCCTCCCCAGTACAGACTCCCCTCAGGCTTTACCCATCCTGCTGTAGGACACAACCCCTCCCTGGTACAGACGCTCCTCTGACCTAACCCATCCTGCTGTGGGACACAAACCCTCCACGGTCCAGACTCCCCTTGGGTCTAAACCATCCTGCTGTGGTTCACTACCCCTCTCGGACTGACTCCTCTCGGGCCTTATCCATCCTGCTGTGGGGCATAACCCCTCCGTGGTACAGACTCGCCATGGGCCATACTCATCTTGCTGTGGGACACATCCCCTCTCCTGCACAGAATCCCTTGGGGCCTTACCCATCCTGCTATGGGACACAACCCGTCCCGGGTACAGTCTCCCCTCGGGCCTTACCCATCCTACTGTGGGACACAACCCCTCCCCAGGACGGAAGATCTTTGGGCCTTACCAAAACTGCTGTGGGACAAAACCTCTCCCTGGTACAGACTCCCGTCTGGTCTTACCCATTCTGCAGTCGGACACAATCCCTCCCTGGTGCAATCTCTCCTCGGGCCTTACCCATCCTGCTGTGGGAAACATCTCCTCCCCTCTACAGACTTCCATCGGGCCTTAACCATCTGCCTGTGGGACACAACCCCTCCCCGGTGCAGTCTCCCTGTGAACCCTACCCATCCTGCTGTTGGACTGAATCCCTCCCTGGTGCAGTCTCCCCGTGAGCCTTACCCATTCTGCTATGGGACACAATCCCTCCCCGGTGCAGACTCCCCTCAGCTCTTACACATCCTGGCTGTGGGACACAACCCATCCCCAGTACAAACTCCCCTTGTGCCTTACCCATGCTGCTATGGGACTGAAATCCACACCGGTACAGTCTCCCTGTGAGCCTCACCCATCATGTAGTAGGACACAACGCCTCGCCGGTGCAATCTCCCCTCGGCCCTTACCCATCCTGCAGTGGGACACAATCCCTCCCCGGTTCAGACTCCCCTCAGGCCTTACCCATCTTACTGTGGGACACAATCCCTCCCCGGTGCAGATACACCTCTAGCCTTAACCATCCTCCTTGGGACGTAACCGCTCCCTGGTGCAATCTCCCCATGGGCCTTACCCATCCTGCTGTGGGAGACAACCCCTCCCCGGTACATACGCTCCTCTGGCCTAACCCATCCTGCTTAGGGACACTACCCTAAGTGACCCCCCTGGGCCTTACCCATCCTGCTATGGGACACAACCCCTCCCCGGTACAGTCTCCCCTCGGGCCTTACCCATCCTACTGTGGGACACAACCCCTCCCCAGGACGGAAGATCTTTGGGCCTTACCAAAACTGCTGTGGGACAAAACCTCTCCCTGGTACAGACTCCCGTCTGGTCTTACCCATTCTGCAGTCGGACACAATCCCTCCCTGGTGCAATCTCTCCTCGGGCCTTACCCATCCTGCTGTGGGAAACATCTCCTCCCCTCTACAGACTTCCATCGGGCCTTAACCATCTGCCTGTGGGACACAACCCCTCCCCGGTACAGTCTCCCCTCGGGCCTTACCCATCCTACTGTGGGACACAACCCCTCCCCAG
>NW_025214965.1:1989-14025 GCF_004010195.1 Chiloscyllium plagiosum
TGGGACACAATCCCTCCCCGGTGCAGACTCCCCTCAGCTCTTACACATCCTGGCTGTGGGACACAACCCATCCCCAGTACAAACTCCCCTTGTGCCTTACCCATGCTGCTATGGGACTGAAATCCACACCGGTACAGTCTCCCTGTGAGCCTCACCCATCATGTAGTAGGACACAACGCCTCGCCGGTGCAATCTCCCCTCGGCCCTTACCCATCCTGCAGTGGGACACAATCCCTCCCCGGTTCAGACTCCCCTCAGTCCTTACCCATCCTGCTGTGGGACACAACCCCTCTGTGGTACAGACTCGTCTCAAGTCTTAACCATCCTGCTGTGGGACATAACACCTCCCCGGTACAGTCTCCCCTCGGGCCTTACCCATCTTACTGTGGGACACAACCCCTCCCCAGTACAGAAGATCTTTGGGCGTTTCCCATCCTGCTGTGGGACAAAACCTCTCCCCGGTACAGACTCCCCTCTGGTCTTACCCATCCTGCAGTAGGACACAATCCCTCCCTGGTGCAATCTCTCATCTGGCCTTACCCATCCTGCTGTGGGAAACATCCCCTCCCCGCTACAGACTCCCCTCGGGCCTTATGCATCGTGTTGGGGGACACAACCTCTCCCTGGTGCATTCTCCCTGTGAGCCCAACCCATCCTGCTGTGGGACAGAATCCCTCGCCGGTGCAGTCTCCCTGTGAGCCTTAATCATTCTACTGTGGGACACAATCCCTCCCCAGTGCAGACTCCCCTCAGGCCTTACCCATCCTGCTGTGGGACACAACACCTCCGCAGTACAGACTCCCCTCGGGTCTTAACGATCCTGCTGTGGGACACTACCCTTCCCTGGTACTGACTCGCCTCGGGCCTTACCCATCCTGCTGTGGGACACAACCCATCCCTGGTACAGACTCCCCTCGGGCCTTACCAAAACTGCTGTGGGACAAAACCTCTCCCCGGTACAGACTCCCCTCTGGTCTTACCCATCCTGCACTGGGACACAATCCCTCCCTGGTGCAATCTCCCCTCGGGCCTTACCCATCTTACTGTCGGACATAACCCCTCCCTGGTACAGACTCCCCGGGAGCCTTACCAAAACTGCTGTGGGACACAACCCCTCCCCGGGACAGACTCCCCTTGGGACTTACCCATCCTGCTGTGGGACACAACACTTGCCCGGTACAGAGTACCCTCGGGCCTTACCAATCCTGCTGTGGGACACAACCCCTCCCTGGTCCAGAATCCATTCGGGCCTCATCCATCCTGCTGTGGGACACAAAACCTCTCCGGTATAGACTCCCCTCGGGCCTTACTCACCCACCTGACGAACACAACCCCTCCCTGTACAGACACGCCTTAAGCCTTACCCATCCTGCTGTGGGACATAATCCCTCCCTGGTGCAGTATCCCCTTGAGCCTTACACATCCTGCTGTGGGACACAACCACTCCCTGGTGCAGACTCACCATGGGCCTTACCCATCCTGCTGTGGGACACATCCTCTCCCCGGTACAGAGTCCCATCAGGCCCTACCAATCCTGCTGTGGGACACAACCCCTCCCTGGTCCAGAATCCATTCGGGCCTCATCCATCCTGCTGTGGGACACAAAACCTCTCCGGTATAGACTCCCCTCGGGCCTTACTCACCCACCTGACGAACACAACCCCTCCCTGTACAGACACGGCTTAGGCCTTACCCATCCTGCTGTGGGACATAATCCTTCCCTGGTGCAGTATCCCCTTGAGCCTTCCACATCCTGCTGTGGGACACAACCACTCCCTGGTGCAGACTCACCATGGGCCTTACCAATCCTGCTGTGGGACACATCCTCTCCCCGGTACAGAGTCCCATCAGGCCCTACCAATCCTGCTGTGGGACACAACCCCTCCCTGGTCCAGAATCCCTTCGGGCCTCATCCATCCTGCTGTGGGACACAACCCCTCCCTGGTCCAGAATCCCTTCGGGCCTCATCCATCCTGCTGTGGGACACAACCCCGCCCTGGTCCAGAATCCCTTCGGGCCTCATCCACCCTGCTGTGGGACACAACCCCTCCATGGTACAGACTACCCTCGGGTCTTACCCATCCTGCTATGGGACACAACACCTCCACGGTGCAGACTCCCCTCTGGCCTTACCCATTCTGCTGTTGGACGCAACCCCTCCCCAGTACATCCTCTTGACGGCCTTACCCATCCTGCTGTGAGACCTAGCCACACCCCGGTGCAATCTCCCCTCTGACCTTAACCATCCTGCTTGGGATGTAACTCCTCCCTGGTGCAATCTCCCCTCGGGCCTTAACTATCCTGCTGTGGGACACTACCACTCCCTGTTACAGATTCCCCTCGGGCCTTATGCATCCTGCTGTGGGACACAAAACCTCCCCGGGTATAGACTCCCCTCGGGCCTTACTCACCCTCCTGAGGAACACAACCCCTCCCTGTACAGACACGCCTTAGGCCTTACCCATCCTGCTGTGGGACATAATCCCTCCCTGGTGCAGTATCCCCTTGAGCCTTACACATCCTGCTGTGGGACACAACACTTGCCCGGTACAGAGTATCCTCGGGCCTTACCAATCCTGCTGTGGGACACAACCACTCCCTGCTGCAGACTCACCATGGGCCTTACCCATCCTGCTGTGGGACACAGCCTCTCCCCTGTACAGAGTTCCATCAGGCCCTACCAATCCTTCTGTGGTACACTACACCTCCCTGTTACAGATTCCCCTCGGGCCTGATGCATCCTGCTGTGGGACACAACCCCTCCCCGGTGCAGACACATCTCGGCCCTTACGCATCCTGCTGTGGGACACACCCCCTCACAGATATGCACACCGCTTGGGCCTTACCCATCCTGCTTTGGACACAATCCCGCTCCGGTACAGACTCCCCTAAGGCCTTACCCATCCTGTTGTGGGACACAATCCCTCCCTGGAGCAATCTCCTCTCGGGCCTTACCCAACCTGCTGTGGGACACAACCCCACCACGGTACAGATTCCCCTCGGGCCTTACCCATCCTGCTGCGGGACACAACCCCACCACGGTACAGATTCCCCTCGGGCCTTACCCATCCTGCTGTGGGACACAACCCCTCTCCTGTACGCTCCTCTCAGTCCTTACCCATGCTGCAGTGGGACGGAGACCCAGATTGGTACAGGAGACCTTCAGGCCTTACCCATCCTGCTGTGGGATGCAACCACATGGGTACAGACTGCCCTCGGGTCTTACCCATCCTGCTGTGGGACACAACCCCTCCGCGGTACACACCTCCCTTGGGTCTTAACCATCCTGCTGTGGGAAACTACCCCTCCCCGGTAATGAATCCCCTCGGGCCTTACCCATCCTGCTGTGGGACACAACCCCTCCGCGGTACACACCTCCCTTGGGTCTTAACCATCCTGCTGTGGGAAACTACCCCTCCCCGGTAATGAATCCCCTCGGGCCTTACCCATCCTGCGGTGGGACACAACCCCTCCCTGGTACAGACTTGCCATGGGCCATACTCATCTTGCTGTTGGACACAACCCCTCTGCTGCACAGAATCCCCTGGAGTTTTACCCATCCTGCTATGGGAAACAACCCCTCCCCGGTACAGTCTCCCCTTGGGCCTTACCCTTCCTACTATGAGTCACAACCCCTCCCCAGTACAGAAGATCTTTGGGCCTTAACCATCCTGCTTGAGCCAAAAACTCTCCCCAGTACAGACTCCCCTCTGGTCTTACCCATTCTGCCTTGGGACAGAATCCCGCCCCGGTGCAGACTCCCCCCCGGCCTTACCCGTCCTGCTGTGGGACACACTCCTCGCTGGTACAGACTCCCCTCGGGCCTTTCCCATTCTGCTGTGGACACAACCCCTCCCTGGTACAGAATCCACTCTGGCCTTAACCATCCTGCTGAGGGACCGAACTCCTCACCAGTACAGTCTCCCCTTGAGCCTTACCCGTCCTGCTGTGGGACACAACCCCTCCCCAGTACAGACTCCCCTCAGGCCTTACCCATCCTGCTGTCGGACACTACCCCTCGCCGATACAGACTCCCCTCAGGCCTTACCCATCCTGCTGAGGAACACAACCCCTCCCTGTACAGACACGCCTTAGGCCTTACCCATCCTGCTGTGGGACATAATCCCTCCCTGGTGCAGTATCCCCTTGAGCCTTACACATCCTGCTGTGGGACACAACACTTGCCCGGTACAGAGTACCCTCAGGCCTTACCAATCCTGCTGTGGGACACAACCACTCCCTGCTGCAGACTCACCATGGGCCTTACACATCCTGCTGTGGGACACAACCACTCCCTGGTCCAGAATCCCTTCGGGCCTCATCCATCCTGCTGTGGGACACAACCCCTCCATGGTAGACGACCCTCGGGCATTACCCTTCCTGCTGTGGGACACTACCCCTCCCCGGTGTAAACTCCCCTCAGGCCTTACCCATTCTGCTGTTGGATGCAATCCCTCCCCGGTACATCCTCTCGACGGCCTTACCCATCCTGCTGTAGGACCTAGCCCCACCATGGTGCAATCTCCCCTCTGGCCTGAACCATCCTGCTTGGGACATAACTCCTCCCTGGTGCAATCTCACCTCGGGCCTTAACTATCCTTCTGTGGGACACTACCCCTCCCTGTTACAGATTCCCCTCGGGCCTTATGCATCCTGCTGTGGGACACAACCCCTCCCCGGTGCAGACACTCTTCGGCCTTACCCATCCTGCTTTGGACACAATCCCGCTCTGGTACAGACTCCCCTTAGGCCTTACCCATCCTGTTGTGGGAAACGACCCCTCCCTGGAGCAATCTCCCCTCCGGGCTTACCCAACCTGCTGTTGGACACAACCCCCACGGTACAGATTCCCCTCGGGCCTTACCCATCCTGCTGTGGGACACAACCCCTCATTATGGGCATTTAAACGGGCATTGGATAGGCATATGGAGGATAGTGGGTTAGTGTAGTTTAGGTGGGCTTGGATCGGCGCAACATCGAGGGCCCAAGGGCCTGTACTGCGCTGTATTCTTCTATGTTCTATGTTCCCCTTAGGCCTTACCCATCCTGTTGTGGGACACGACCCCTCCCTGGAGCAATCTCCCCTCCGGCCTTACCCAACCTGCTGTGGGACACAACCCCCACGGTACAGATTCCCCTCGGGCCTTACCCAGCCTGCTGTGGGACACAACCCCTCATTATGGGCATTTAAACGGGCATTGGATAGGCATATGGAGGATAGTGGGCTAGTGTAGGTTAGGTGGGCTTGGATCGGTGCAACATCGAGGGCCGAAGGGCCTGTACTGCGCTGTATTCTGCTATGTTCTATGTTCTATGTTCCTGTACGCTCCCCTCAGGCCTTGCCCATACTGCAGTGCGACGCAGACCCACCTTGGTACAGAAGACCTTCAGGCCTTACCCATCCTGCTGTGGGGCGCAACCACATGGGTACAGACTGCCCTCGGGTCTTACCCATCCTGCTGTGTGACACAACCCCTCCGCGGTACAGACTCCCCTCTGGTCTTACCCATCCTGCAGTAGGACACAACCCCTCCCTGGTACAGACACCCTCCAGGCCTGACCCATCCTGTTTGGACACAACCCCTCCCTGGTACAACTCTCCTCAGGCCTTACCCATCCTGCTTGGGACGTAAATCCTCCCTGGTGCAATCTCCCCTCGGGCCTTTACGATCCTTCTGTGGCACACTACCCCTCCCTGTTACAGACACCCCTCGGGCCTTATGAATCCTAATGCGGGACACAACCCCTCCCCGTTGCAGACACTCCTCGGCCCTTACACAGCCTGCTGTGGGACACACCCCCTCACAGATACAGACACCCTTAGGCCTTACTCATCCTGCTTTGGACCCAACACCACTCCGGTACAGCCTCCCCTTACGCCTTACCCATCCTGTTGTGGGACACAACCTCTCCCTTGAGCAACCTCCCCTCGGGCCTACCCAACCTGCTGTGGGAGACAACCCCTCTCCTGTACACTCCCCTCAGGCCTTCCCCATCCTGCTGTTGGACGCAGACCCATCCCGGTGCAATCTCACCTCGGGCCTGACCCATCCTGCTATGGGACAGAATCCCTCCCCGTGCAGACTCCCCTCCGGCCTTACCCATCCTGCTGTGGGACACAACCCCGCCCCGGTACAGACTCTCCTCAGGCCTTACCCATCCTGCTGTGAGACACAACTCCTCGCTGGTACAGATTCCACTCTGGCCTTTCCCATTCTGCTGTGGACACAACCCCTCCCTGGTACAGATTCCACTCTGGCCTTAACCATCCTGCTGAGGGACCGAACTCCTCACCAGTGCAGTCTCCCCTTGAGCCTTACACTTCCTGCTCTGGGACACAACCACATGGGTACAGACTCCAGTCCAGCTTTGCCCATCCTGCTGTAGGACACAACCACCTCACGGTGCAGACTCCCCTCGAGCCTTACCCATCCTGCTGTGGGACACAACCCCTCCCCGGTATAGACTCACCTCGGGCCTTACTCACCCTCCTGGGGAACACAACTCCTCCCTGTACAGACACGGCTTAGGCCTTACCCATCCTGCTGTAGGACATAATCCCTCCCTGGTGCAGTATCCCCTTGAGCCTTACACATCCTGCTGTGGGACACAACCCCTCCGTGGTACAGACTACCCTCAGGCCTAACCCATCCTGCTGTGGGACACAACACCTCCACGGTGCAGACTCCCCTCTGGCCTTACCCATTCTGCTGTTCGACGCAACCCCTCCCCGGTACATCCTCTCAACGGCCTTACCCATCCTGCTGTGGGACCTAGCCCCACCCCGTTGCAATCTCCCCTCTGGCCTTAACCACCCTGCTTCGGACGTAACTTCTCCCTGGTGCAATCTCCCCTCATGCCTTAACTATCCTTCTGTGGGACACTACCCCTCCCGGTTACAGACTCCCCTCGGCCCTTACGCATCCTGCTGTGGGACACACCCCCTCACAGATACGGACACCGCTTGGGCCTTACCCATCCTGCTTTGGACACAATCCCGCTCCGGTACAGACTCCCCTTAGGCCATACTCATCCTGCTGCGAGACACAACCCCTCCCAGTTTCAGTCTCCCCTCGGGCCTTACCTATACTACTGTGGGACACAACCCCTACCCATACAGAAGATCTTTGGGCCTTACCCATCCTGCTGTGGGACACAACCCCTCCCCGGTACAGACTCCACTCTGGCCTTAACCATACTGCTGAGGGACTGAACTCCTCACCGGTACAGTGTCCCCCTGAGCCTTAACCTTCCTGCTGTGGGACACAACCACATGGGTACAGACTTCACTCCAGCCTTACCCATCCTGCCGTGGGACGTAACTCCTCCCTGGTGCAATCTCACCTCAGGCCTTAACTATCCTTCTGTGGGACACTACCCCTCCCTGTTACAGACTCCCCTTGGGCCTTATGCATCCTGCTGTGGGACCCAACCCCTCCCCGGTGCAGACACTCGTCGGGCCTTACCCATCCTGCTGTGGGACACACCCCCTCACAGATACGGACACCGCTTGGGCCTTACCCATCCTGCTTTGGACACAATCCCACTCCGGTACAGACTCCCCTTAGGCCTTACCCATCCTGTTGTGGGACACAACCCCTACCTGGAGCAATCTCCCCTCGGGCCTTACCCAACCCTCTGTGGGACACAACCCCACCACGGTACAGATTCCCCTCGGGCCTTAACCATCCTGCTGCGGGACACAACCCCTCTCCTGTACGCTCCACTCAGGCCTTACCCATCCTGCAGTTGGACGCAGACCCACCTTGGTATAGAAGACCTTCAGGCCTTACCCATCCTGCTGTTGGGCGCAGCCACATGGGTACAGACTGCCCTGGGGTCTAACCCATCCTGCTGTGGGACACAACCCCTCCACGGTATAGACTCCCCTCGGGTCTTACCCATCCTGCTGTGGGACACAACCCCTCCGCGGTACAGACTCCCCTTCTTACCCATCCTGCTGTGGGACACAACCCCTCCGCGGTACAGACTCCCCTCGGGTCTTACCCATCCTGCTGTGGGACACAACCCCTCCCTGGTACAGACACCCTCCAGGCCTTACCCATCCTGTTTGGATACAACCCCTCCCTGGTACAACTCTCCTCAGGCCTTACCCATCCTGCAGTGGGACACAACCCTTCCCCGGTACAGACTCCCCTCGGACCTTTCCCATCCTGCTGTGGGACACAACCGCTCCCCAGTACAGACTCCCCTCGGGCCTTACCCATCCTTGTGTGGGACTCAACCCATCATTCGTACGGACTCCCCTTGGGCCTGACCCATCCTGCTGTGGGACACAACCCCTCCACGGTACAGACTCCCCTTGGGCCTGACCCATCCTGCTGTGGGACACAACTCCTCCGTGGTACAGACTCCCCTCAGGCCCTACCCATCGTGCTGTGGGATACAACCCCTCTCCTGTACACTCCCCTCAGGCCTTACCCATCCTGCTGTGGGAAACTACCCCTCCCCGGTACAGTCTCCCCTTGGGCCTTAACCTTCCTACTGTGAGGCACACCCCTCCCCAGTACAGAAGATCTTTGGGCCTTACCCATCCTGCTTGAGCCAAAACCTCTCCACGGTACAGACTCCCCTCTGGTCTTACCCATCCTGCAGTAGGACACAATCCCTCCCTGGTGCAATCTCACCTCAGGCCTGACCCATCCTGCTGTGGTACAGAATCCCTCCCCGGTGCAGTCTCCCCATGAGCCTTACCCATTCTGCCTTGGGACAGAATCCCTCCCCAGTGCAGACTCCCCTCCGGCCTTACTAATCCTGTTGTGGGACACAATCCCTCCCTGGTGCAATCTCACCTCGGACCTTACCCATCCTGCTGTGGGACACATCCCCTCCCCGGTACAGACTCTCCTCGGGCCTTACCCATTCTGCTGAGGGACACAACCCCTCCCTGGTACAGATTCCACTCTGGCCTTAACCATCCTGCTGAGGGACCGAACTCCTCACCAGTACAGTCTCCCATTGAGCCTTACACTTCCTGCTGTGTGACACAACCACGGTACAGACTCCAGTCCAGCCTTGCCCATCCTGCTGTGGGACACAACCCCTCCCCAGTGCAGACTCCCCTCAGGGCTTACCCGTCCTGCTGTGGGACACAACCCCTCCGTGGTACAGACTCCCCTTGGGCCTTACCCATCCTGCTGTGGGACACAAAACCTCCCCGGGTATAGACTCCCCTCGGGCCTTACTCACCCTCCTGAGGAACACAACCCCTCCCTGTACAGACACGCCTTAGGCCTTACCCATCCTGCTGTAGGACATAATCCCTCCCTGGTGCAGTATCCCCTTGACCCTTACACATCCTGCTGTGGGACACAACCCCTCCCTGGTCCAGAATCCCTTTGGGCCTTACCCATCCTGCTGTGGAACACAACACCTCCACGGTGCAGACTCCCCTAGGGCCTTACCCATTCTGCTGTTGGACGCAACCCCTCCCCAGTACATCCTCTCGACGGCCTTACCCATCCTGCTGTGGGACCTAGCCACACCCCGGTGCAATCTCCCCTCTGGCCTTAACCATCCTGCTTGGGACGTAACTCCTCCCTGGTGCAATCTCCCCTTGGGCCTTAACTATCCTGCTGTGGGACACTACCACTCCCTGTTACAGATTCCCCTCGGGCCTTATGCATCCTGCTGTGGGACACAAAACCTCCCCGGGTATAGACTCCCCTCGGGCCTTACTCACCCTCCTGAGGAACACAGCCCCTCCCTGTACAGACACGCCTTAGGCCTTACCCATCCTGCTGTGGGACATAATCCCTCCCTGGTGCAGTATCCCCTTGAGCCTTACACATCCTGCTGTGGGACACAACACTTGCCCGGTACAGAGTACCCTCGGGCCTTACCAATCCTGCTGTGGGACACAACCACTCCCTGCTGCAGACTCACCATGGGCCTTACCCATCCTGCTGTGGGACACAGCCTCTCTCCGGTACAGAGTCCCGTCAGGCCATACCAATCCTTCTGTGGGACACTACACCTCCCTGTTACAGATTCCCTCGGGCCTGATGCATTCTGCTGTGGGACACAACCCCTCCCCGGTGCAGACACACCTCGGCCCTTACGCATCCTGCCGTGGGACACACCCCCTCACAGATACGTACACCACTTGGACCTTACTCATCCTGCTTTGGACACAATCCCGCTCCGGTACAGACTCCCCTAAGGCCTTACCCATTCTGTTGTGGGACACAATCCCTCCCTGGAGCAATCTCCTCTCGGGCCTTACCCAACCCTCTGTGGGACACAACCCCACCACGGTACAGATTCCCCTCGGGCCTTACCCATCCTGCTGTGGGACACAACCCCTCTCCTGTACGCTCCCCTCAGTCCTTACCCATCCTGCAGTTGGACGGAGACCCAGCTTGGTACAGAAGACCTTCAGGCCTTACCCATCCTGCTGTGGGATGCAACCACATGGGTACAGACTGCCCTCGGGTCTTACCCATCCTGCTGTGGGACACAACCCCTCCGCGGTACACACCTCCCTTGGGTCTTAACCATCCTGCTGTGGGAAACTACCCCTCCCCGGTAATGAATCCCCTCGGGCCTTACCCATCCTGCGGTGGGACACAACCCCTCCCTGGTACAGACTCGCCATGGGCCATACTCATCTTGCTGTGGGACACAACCCCTCTCCTGCACAGAATCCCCTGGAGTTTTACCCATCCTGCTATGGGAAACAACCCCTCCCCGGTACAGTCTCCCCTTGGGCCTTACCCTTCCTACTATGAGGCACAACCCCTCCCCACTACAGAAGATCTTTGGGCCTTACCCATCCTGCTTGAGCCAAAAACTCTCCCCAGTATAGACTCCCCTCTGGTCTTACCCATCCTGCCTTGGGATAGAATCCCGCCCCGGTGCAGACTCCCCTCCGGCCTTACCCATCCTGCTGTGGGACACAACCCCTCCCTGGTACAGATTCCACTCTGGCCTTAACCATCCTGCTGAGGGACCGAACTCCTCACCAGTACAGTCTCCCCTTGAGCCTTGCACATCCTGCTGTGGGACACATCCCCTCCCCGGGGCAGACTCCCCTCGGGGCTTACCCGTCCTGCTGTGGGATACAACACCTCCACAGTACAGACTCCTCTCGGGCCTTACTCACCCTCCTGAGGAACACAACCCCTCCCTGTACAGACATGCCTTAGGCCTTACCCATCCTGCTGCGGGACATAATCCCTCCCTGGTGCAATATCCCCTTGAGCCTTACACATCCTGCTGTGGGACACAACCCCTCCCTGGTCCAGAATCCCTTCGGGCCTCATCCATCCTGCTGTGGGACACAACCCCTCCATGGTACAGACGACCCTCAGGCCTTACCCATTCTGCTGTTGGATGCAATCCCTCCCCGGTACATCCTCTCGACGGCCTTACCCATCTTGCTGTGGGACCTAGCCCCACACTGGTGCAATCTCCCCTCTGGCCTGAACCATCCTGCTTGGGTCGTAACTCCTCCCTGTTGCAATCTCACCTCGGGCCTTAACTGTCCTTCTGTGGGACACTACCCCTCCCTGTTACAGATTCCCCTCGGGCGTTATTCAACCTGCTGTGGGACACAACCCCTCCCCGGTGCAGACATTCCTCGGTGTTACCCATCCTGCTTTGGACACAATCCCGCTCTGGTACAGACTCCCTCAACATCTGTTGTGGCAAGCAGGTAAGTGCTGAATTTTGCTTGTATTATTTAGATACAGTTTTTGTTTAAACAGTTAGCTTTAGAGGGATGGCAGTGAAGGCAGTGCAATGTTCCTCCTGCAACATGTATGAGGTGAGGGATGCCATCGACGTCCCTGCCGATTACACTTGCAGGAAGTGCACCCATCTCCAGCACCTCCAAGACCGTGTTAGGGAACTGGAGCTGGAGTTGGATGAACGTCGGATCATTCGGGAGGCAGAGGGGGCCATAGATCAGAGTTATAGGGAAGTAGTAACCTCAAAGATGGCAGATAGATGGGTTACAGTGAGGGGGACTGGGAGGAAGCAGCCAGTGCAGGGACCCCCTGCGGCCGTCCCCCT
>NW_025214965.1:17431-56533 GCF_004010195.1 Chiloscyllium plagiosum
TTAGGTGGGCTTGGATCGGTGCAACATCGAGGGCCGAAGGGCCTGTACTGCGCTGTATTCTGCTATGTTCTATGTTCTATGTTCCTGTACGCTCCCCTCAGGCCTTGCCCATACTGCAGTGCGACGCAGACCCACCTTGGTACAGAAGACCTTCAGGCCTTACCCATCCTGCTGTGGGGCGCAACCACATGGGTACAGACTGCCCTCAGGCCTTACCCATCCTGCTGTGTGACACAACCCCTCCGCGGTACAGACTCCCCTCTGGTCTTACCCATCCTGCAGTAGGACACAACCCCTCCCTGGTACAGACACCCTCCAGGCCTTACCCATCCTGTTTGGACACAACCCCTCCCTGGTACAACTCTCCTCAGGCCTTACCCATCCTGCAGTGGGACACAACCCCTCCCCAGTACAGACTCCCCTCTGGCCTTACCCATCCTGCTTGGACACAACCCCTCCCTGGTACAACTCTCCTCAGGCCTTACCCATCCTGCAGTGGGACACAACCCCTCCCCAGTACAGACTCCCCTCTGGCCTTACCTATCCTGCTGTGAGACACAACCCCTCCCCAGTACAGACTCCCCTCGGGCCTGACCCATCCTACTGTGGGACACAATTCCTCTATGGTACAGACTCCCCTCAGGCCCTCCCCATCCTGCTGTGGGAGTCAACCTTTCTCCTGTACACTCCCCTCAGGCCTTACCCATCCTGCTGTGGGACGCAGACCCACCCCGGTACAGAAGAACTTCAGGCCTTACCCATCCTGCTGTGGGACACAACCCCTCCCTGGTGCAATCTCGCCTCGGGCCTTACCCATCCTGGTGGGACACAACTCCCCTTTACAACTCTCCTCAGGCCATACTGATCCTGCTGTGGGACACATCCCCTCTTCTGTACAGATTCTCCTGGGGCCTTACCCATCCTGCTGTTGGACCGATTTCCTCCCTGGTGCTATCTCCCCTTTGGGCCTCACCGATACTGCTGCAGGACACCACCCCTCCCTGGTACAGACTCCTCTCAGGCTTTACCAATCCTGCTGTGGGACACATCCCCTCCCCAATACAGACACCCCTCGGGCCTTACCTTCTGCTGTAGGATGCAGACACTCCCCGGTACAGACTCCCCTCTGGCCTTACCCATCCTGTTTGGACACAACCCCTCCCTGGTACAACTCTCCTCAGGCCTTACCCATCCTGCAGTGGGACACAACCCCTCCCCAGTACAGACTCCCCTCTGGCCTTACCTATCCTGCTGTGAGACACAACCCCTCCCCAGTACAGACTCCCCTCGGGCCTGACCCATCCTACTGTGGGACACAATTCCTCTATGGTACAGACTCCCCTCAGGCCCTCCCCATCCTGCTGTGGGAGTCAACCTTTCTCCTGTACACTCCCCTCAGGCCTTACCCATCCTGCTGTGGGACGCAGACCCACCCCGGTACAGAAGAACTTCAGGCCTTACCCATCCTGCTGTGGGACACAACCCCTCTCCTGCACAGAATCCCCTGGGGTTTTACCCATCCTTCTATGGGAAAAAACCCCTCCCCGGTACAGTCTCCCCTTGGGCCTTACCCTTCCTACTGTGAGGCACAATCCCTCCCCAGTACAGAAGATCTTTGGGCCTTACCCATCCTGCTTGGGCCAAAACCTCTCCCCGGTACAGACTCCCCTCTGGTCTTACCCATCCTGCAGTAGGACACAATCCCTCCCTGGTGCAATCTCACCTCGGGCCTTACCCATCCTGCTGTGGGACACAACCCCTCCCCGGTACAGACTCTCCTCGGGCCTTACCCATTCTGCTGTGAGACACAACTCCTCGCTGGTACAGACGCCCCTTGGGCCTTTCCCATTCTGCTGTGGACACAACCCCTCCCTGGTACCGATTCCTCTCTGACCTTAACCATCCTGCTGAGAGAGTGAACTCCTCACCTGTACAGTCTCCCCTTGAGCCTTACACTTCTTGCTGTGGGACAGAACCACATGGGTACAGACTCCAGTCCAGCCTTGCCCATCCTGCTGTGGGACACAACCACTCCCTGGTACAGACACCCTCCAGGCCTTACCCATCCTGTTTGGACACAACGCCTCCCTGGTACAACTCCCCTCTGGCCTTTCCCATCCTGCTGTGGGACACAACCCCTCCCCAGTACAGACTCCCCTTGAGCCTTACCCATCCTGCTGTGGGACACAACCCCTCCCCGGTCCAAATTCCCCTTGGGCCTTACCCATCCTGCTGTGGGTCACAACCCCTCTGCGGTGCAGACTCTCCTCAGCCCTTGCCCATCCTGCTGTGGGACACAACCCCTCCCAGGTGCAGTCTCCCCGTGAGCCTTACCCATCCTGCTTTGGGACACAATCCATCCCCAGTGCAGTCTCCCGTGAGCCTTACCTGTCCTGCTTTGGGACGCATACCCTCCCCGGTACAGAGTACCCTCGGGCCTCACCCATCCTGCTGTGAGACACAACCCCCCTCCTGTACAGACTCCCCTCATGCCTTAACCATACTGTGGGACGCAGACCCTCCCCGGTACAGAAGACCTTTAGGCTATAACCATGCTGCTGTGGGACACAACCCCTCCCCGGTGCAGACTTCCCTCGGCCTTACCCATCCTGCTGTGGGACATAATCCCTTCCTGGTGCAATCTCCCATCGGGCCTTACCCATCCTGCAGTGGTTCACATCCTATACCCGTCACAGACTCTCCTCCGGCCTTACCCATCCAGCTGTGGGACACAACCCCTCCCTGATACAGACTCCCCTCGGGCCTTAACCATCTGGCTGTTGACACAACCCCTTCCTGGTACAGACTGTCCTTGAGGCTTACCTGTCCTGCTTTGGGACGCATACCCTCCCTGATACGGACTCCCCTCTAGCCTTATCCAACATGCTATGGGACTGAACACCTCCCCGGGCCATCCTGCTGTGGGACACAACCCCTCCCTGGTGCAATCTCGCCTCGGGCCTTACCCATCCTGGTGGGACACAACTCCCCTTTACAACTCTCCTCAGGCCATACTGATCCTGCTGTGGGACACATCCCCTCTTCTGTACAGATTCTCCTGGGGCCTTACCCATCCTGCTGTTGGACCGATTTCCTCCCTGGTGCTATCTCCCCTTTGGGCCTCACCGATACTGCTGCAGGACACCACCCCTCCCTGGTACAGACTCCTCTCAGGCTTTACCAATCCTGCTGTGGGACACATCCCCTCCCCGATACAGACACCCCTCGGGCCTTACCTTCTGCTGTAGGATGCAGACACTCCCCGGTACAGACTCCCCTCTGGCCTTACCCATCCTGCTTGGACACAACCCCTCCCTGGTACAACTCTCCTCAGGCCTTACCCATCCTGCAGTGGGACACAACCCCTCCCCAGTACAGACTCCCCTCTGGCCTTACCCATCCTGCAGTGGGATACAATCCCTCACCGGTATGGACACCCCTTGGGCCTTACCCATCCTGCTGTGGGACACAATCCCTCCCTGGTAAAGACTCCCCTCTGGCCTTAACCATCCTGCAGTGGGACACAAACCCTCACCGGTACAGACGCCCCTTGGGCCTGACCCATTCTGCTGTTGGACACAACCACTCACCGGTCCAGACTCCACTCAGGCCTTACCCATCCTACTGAGGAACACAACTCCTCCCTTGTACAGAAGACCTTTGGGCCTTACCCATCCTGCTATGGGACACAACCCCTCCCCTGTACAGATTCCCCTCTGGCCTTACCCATCCTGCTGTGGGACACAACCCCTCCATGATGCAGACTCCCCTCCGGCCTCACCCATCCTGCTGTGGGACACAACCCCTCTCCTGTACAGCCTCCCCTCAGGCCTTACCGATCCTGCTTTGGGATGCATCCCCTCCCCGATACAGAGTACCTTCGGGCCTTACCCACCCTGCTGTGGGACACAACCCCTCTCCTGTACAGACTCCCCTCAGGCCTTGCCCATCCTGCTGTGGGACACAACCCCTCCCTGGTACAGACTCCCCTCGGGCCCTACCCATCCTGCTGTGGGACACAACCCCTCTCCTGTACAGCCTCCCCTCAGGCCTTACCGATCCTGCTTTGGGATGCATCCCCTCCCCGATACAGAATGCCCCAGGCCTTACCCATCCTTACTGTGGGACACAACCCCTCTCCTGTTATGCCTCCCCTCAGGCATTACCGATCCTGCTGTGGGACGCAGACCCTCCCCAGTACAGAGTACCTTCGGCCTTACCCATCCTGCTGTGGGACACAATCCCTCCCAGATACAGTCTCCCCTCTGGCCTTACCGATCCTGCTTTGGGATGCATCCCCTCCCCGATACAGAATGCCCTGGGTCTTACCCATCCTTACTGTGGGACACAACCCCTCTCCTGTTATGCCTCCCCTCAGGCATTACCGATCCTGCTGCGGGACGCAGACCCTCCCCGATACAGAATCCCCCCGGGCCTTACCCATCATGCTGTGGGACACAACCCCTCCCCGGTATAGACTCCCCTTGGGCCTTAACCATCTGGCTATTGGACACAACCCCTCTCTGGTACAGAATCCTGCCAGGCCTAACTCACCCTGCTGTGGGACACATCCCCTCTGCGGTACAGACTCCGCTTGGGACTTAACCATCTGATTGTGGGACACAACCCTTCCCCAGTGCAGACTCCCCTCGGGCCTTAACCATCTGGCTGTGGGACACATTCCCCTCCCCGGTACAGAAGACCTTCAGGCCTTACCCATCCTGCTGAGGGACACAACTCCTCCCCGGTACAGTCGCCCCTCGGGCCTTACTCATCCTGCTGTGGGACACAACCCCACTTGGGTACAGACTCTCGACGGGCCTTACTCATCCTTCTGTGTGAAACAACCCCTCCGTGGTACAGAATCCCCTTGGGCCTTACCCATCTTTCTGTCAGACACAACCCCTCCCTTGTGCAATCTCCCCTCAGGCTTTACCCATCCTGCTTGGGACACAGCCCCTCCCCAGTACAGACTCTCCTCAGGCCATACCCAACCTGCTGTGGGGCACAACCCCTCTCCTGTGCAGACTCCCCTCGGGCCTTACCCATCCTGCTGTGGGACACAACTGCTCCCTGATACAGACTCCCCTTGGACCTTACCCATTTGGCTGTGGGGCACATCCCCTCCCCGGTACAGCCTCACCTCGGGCTTTACCCATTCTGCCGTGGAACACAATCCCTCCCTGGTGCAATCTCCCCTTCGGGTCTTACCCATTCTGCCGTGGGACATAACAGCTCCCCAGTACAGACTGCCCTCGGGCCTTAACCATCCTGCTGTGGGATGCACCCCCTCCCCTATACAGATTCCCCCCCGGGCCTTACCCGTCCTGCTGTGGGACACAACCCCTCCCCGAAACCAACTGCATTCAATCATTCATTGAAACGAACTGCACGGATTAATTCAAAGAGGAGAGCTTATCCCATGAAATCAGCGTCTCAGCTTAGCACACTCCTTCCATGAAACATTCTGCATTCATTCACTGAAACAAATTTCATTCGTACATGCAATGAATCAACCGTTATTCATTTTTTGAGTGAAACAAACTTAAAACATTCACTTAATGAATCCATCTGCATTTCATTCATTCATTGAAACAAACTCACCGATTCAATGAAACCAACTGCATGTGTTAATTCAATGAGTAGAGCTTATTCCATTAACTCAGTGCTTCGAGCTTGACGATCTCATTCGAAGGAACAAATTGCATTCATTCATTGAATCAAATTGCAAATGTACATTGAATGAATCAAACGTTTTGCATTGATTCTAATGAAACAAACTTAACAAGCCTTTGAATGAATCGAACTGCATTTATTCAATGAATCCAACTTCACTCATTTCCTTACGGAAGCAAAGTGCATACATTCACTGATTCAGCGAATCAAACTGATCTCATCATTTAATGAAACAAACTGAATCTGTTAAATCAGAGAGTAGAGCTTATCCCAAGAATACAATACCTCGAGGCTTACACACCAATTCCATGATATAATCTGCATTCAATCATTGAAACAAACTTCATTCGTAATGATTCAATGAATCAGCCGTTATTTATTTTTTGCGTGAAACAAACTTAAAACCTTCCCTTAATGAATCCAACTGCATTTCATTCTTTCATTGAATCAAACTTCAACGGTGCATTCAATGAATGAACCGTTACTCATTGATTCATTGTCTTGAACTTAACACACTCATTCAATGAAACAGACTGCATTCATTCCTTCATTGAATCAAACTTCAAACGTAAGTTCAATGAATGAAACGTTATTCATTGATTCAATGAAACACTTAACACAGTCATTTCATGAATCCATCTGCATTTCATTCTTTCAATTAATCAAACTCACCGATTGCATCTGTTAACAAACCAATCTGTTAACCAACTGCATCTGTTAATTCAATGTGTATAACGTCTGTCACTCATTCAATTTCTTGACCTAACGCACTCATTCAATGGAACGAACGGCATTCATTCATTCATTAAATCAAACTTCAGCCGTACTTTCAATGAATGAAAGGTTACTCATTAATTCTTTGTCTTGTACTTAACACACTCATTCAATGAAACAGACTGCATTCATTCGTTCATTAAAAGAAACTTCAATCGTACAAGCAATGAAACAAACGTTATACATTTATCGAGTGAAACAAACTTAACTCATTCAGTTAATGAAATTAACTGCATTCATTCTTTGAATATATCAAACTGCACTTACCACTTCAATGAAAGGAACTGAATGTGAAAATTCAATGAGTACAGCTTCTGACGTTCATTCAATTTCTCCACCTTAACTCACTCATTCAATGAAACAAACTGCATTCACTCCTTCATTAAATCAAACTTCAATCGTAACTTCAATAAATGAAACATTATTCATTGATTCAATAAAACACACTTAACACAGTCATGTAATGAATCCAACTGCATTTCATTATTTCATTCAATCAACCACACCGCTTCAATGAAACCACTGCATCTGTTAATTCAATGTGTAGAGCACCTTTTAGTCATTCAATTTCTTGAGCTTAACGCACTCATTCAATGGAACCAACGGCATTCATTCATTCATTGAATCAAACTTCAACCGTACATTAAATGATTGAAACGTTACTCATTGATTCATTGTCTTGAACATAGCACAGTCATTCACTGAAACAGACTGCATTCATTCTTCATTGAAGGAAACTTCAATCGTCCAAGCAATGAAACAACCGTTAGGCATTTATCGAGTGCAACAAACTTAACTCATTCAGTTAATGAATCGAACTGAATCCATTCTTTCGATGAACGTGTGAATTCAATGAGTACAGTTTCTGTCATTCTTTCAATTTATCCACCTTAACTCACCTATTCAATGAAACAAACTGCATTCATTCCTTCATTGAATCAAACTTCAACCGTAACTTCAATGAATGAGACGTTATTCATTGATTAAATGAAGCGCACTTAACAGCCATTTAATGATTCCAACTGCACTTCAATCTTTCATTGAATCAGTCACCCCGATTCAATGAATCCAACTGCATCTGTTAATTCAATGTGTAGAGTGTCTCTCACTGATTCAATTTCTTCAGCTTAACGCACTCATTCAATGAAACAAACTGCATTCATTCCTTCATTGAATCAAACTTCAACCGTAACTTCAATGAATGAAACGTTATTCATTGATTCAATAAAACACACTTAACACAGTCATGTAATGAATCCAACTGCATTTCATTATTTCATTCAATCAACCTCACCGATTTAATGAATCCACTGCATCTGTTAATTCAATGTGTAGAGCACCTCTTAGTCATTCAATTTCTTAAGCTTAACGCACTCATTCAATGTAACCAACGGCATTCATTCATTCATTGAATCAAAATTCAACCGTACATTAAATGATTGAAACGTTACTCATTGATTCATTGTCTTGAACTTAACACACTCATTCACTTGAAACAGACTGCATTCATTCATTCATTGAAGGAAACTTCAACCGTACAAGCAATGAAACAACCGTTAGGCATTTATCGAGTGCAACAAACGTAACTCATTCTGTTAATGAATCTAACTGAATTCATTCTTTCGATGTACGTGTGAATTCAATGAGTACAGTTTCTGTCATTCTTTCAATTTATCCACCTTAACTCACTCATTCAATGAAACAAACTGCATTCATTCCTTCATTGAATCAAACTTCAACCGTAACTTCAATGAATGAAATGTTATTCATTGATTCAATGAAACACACTTAACACAGTAATTTAATGAATCCATCTGCATTACATTCTTTCATTGAATCAAACTCACCGATTGCATCTGTTAACCAACCAATCTGTTAACCAACTGCATCTGTTAATTCAATGTGTATAGCGTCTCTCACTCATTCAATTTCTGAGTTAACGCACTGATTCAATGGAACATTCGGCAGTCATTCATTCATTGAATCAAACTTCCACCGTACTTTCAATGAATGAAAGGTTACTCATTAATTCTTTGTCTTGTACTTAACACACTCATTCAATGAAACAGACTGCATTCATTCGTTCATTAAAAGAAACTTCAATCGTACAAGCAATGAAACAGCCGTTATTCATTTATCAAGTGAAACAAACTTAACTCATTCAGTTAATGAAATTAACTGCATTCTTTCTTTCAATATATCAAATTGCACTTACTAATTCAATGAAAGGAACTGAACGTGAAAATTCAATGAGTACAGCTTCTGTCGTTCATTCAATTTCTCCACCTTAACACACTCATTCAATGAAACAAACTGCATTCATTCCTTCATTGAAACAAACTTCAACCGTAACCTAAATGAATGAAACGTTATTCATTGATTCAATAAAACACACTGAACACAGTCATGTAATGAATCCAACTGCATTTCATTATTTCATTCAAGCAACCTCACCGATTCAATGAATCCACTGCATCTGTTAATTCAATGTGTAGAGCACCTCTTAGTCATTCAATTTCTTGAGCTTAACGCACTCATTCAATGGAACCAACGGCATTCATTCATTCATTGAATCAAACTTCAACTGTACATTAAATGATTGAAACGTGACTCATTGATTCATTGTCTTGAACTTAACACACTCATTCACTCGAAACAGACTGCATTCCTTCATTCATTGAAGGAAACTTCAACCGTACAAGCAATGAAACAACCGTTAGTCATTTATCGAGTGCAACAAGCGTAACTCATTCTGTTAATGAATCTAACTGAATTCATTCTTTCGATGAACATGTGAATTCAATGAGTACAGTTTCTGTCATTCTTTCATTTTATCCACCTTAACTCACCTATTCAATGAAACAAACTGCATTCATTCCTTCATTGAATCAAACTTCAACCGTAACTTCAATAAATGAAATGTTATTCATTGATTAAATGAAGCGCACTTAACACAGTCATTTAATGATTCCAACTGCAGTTCATTCTTTCATTGAATCAATCACCCCGATTCAATGAATCCAACTGCATCTGTTAATTCAATGTGTAGAGTGTCTCTCACTGATTCAATTTCTTGAGCTTAATGCACTCATTCAATGGAACCAACGGCATTCATTCCTTCATTGAATCAAACTTCAACCGTAACTTCAATGATTGAAACGTTATTCATTGATTCAATGAAACACACTTAACACAGTAATTTAATGAATCCATCTGCATTTCATTCTTTCATTGAATCAAATTCACCGATTGCATCTGTTAACCAACAATCTGTTAACCAACTGCATCTGTTAATTCAATGTGTATTACGTCTCTCACTCATTCAATTTCTGAGTTAACGCACTGATTCAATGGAACATTCGGCATTCATTCATTCATTGAATCAAACGTTCACCGTAACTTCAATGAATGAAAGGTTACTCATTAATTTTTTGTCTTGTACTTAACACACTCATTCAAAGAAACAGACTGCATTCATTCATTCATTAAAAGAAACTTCAATCGTACTAGCAATGAAACAACAGTTATTCATTTATCGAGTGAAACAAACTTAACTCATTCAGTTAATGAAACGAACTGCATTCCTTCTTTCAATATATCACACATTCAATGAGTACAGCTTCTGTCGTTCATTCAATTGCTCCACCTTAACTGACTCAATCAATGAAACAGACTACATTCATTCCTTCATTGAATCACATTTCAACTGTAACTTCAATGATTGAAACGTTATTCATTGATTCAATGAAACACACTTAACACAGTCATGTAATGAATCCAACTGCAATTCATTCTTTCATTGAATCAAACCGTTATTCATTTATCGAGTTAAACAAACTTAAGTCATTCAGTTAATGAAACTAACTGCATTCATTCTTTCAATATATCAAACCGCACTTACCACTTCAATGAAAGGGACTGAAGGTGTAAATTCAATGACTACAGCTTCTGTTGATCATTCAATTTCTCCACCTAAGCTCACTCATTCAATGAAACAAAGTGCATTCATTCCTTCATTGAATCAAACTTCAACCGTAACTTCAATGAATGAAATGTTATTCATTCATCCAATGAAACACACTTAACACAGTCATTTAATGAATCCAACTGCATTTCATTATTTCATTGAATCAAACTCACCGATTCAATGAATCCAGCTGCATCTTTTAATTCAATGTGTAGAGCGTCTCTCACTCATTCAATTTCTTGAGCTTAACGCACTCATTCAATGGAACCAACGGCATTCATTCATTCATTCATTGAATCAAACATCAACCGTACATTCAATGAATGAAACGTTACTCATTAATTCTTTGTCTTGAACTTAACACACTCACTCATTATAAGAAACTTCAATCGTACAAGCAATGAAACAAACGTTATTCATTTTTCAAGTGAAACAAACTGAATTCATTCCGTTAATGAAATTAACTGCATTCATTCTTTCAATATATCAAATTGCACTTACTAATTCAATGAAAGGAACTGAACGTGAAAATTCAATGAGTACAGGTTCAGTCATTCATCCAATTTCTCCACCTTAATACACTCATTCATTGAAACAAAGTGCATTCATTCCTTCATTGAATCAAACTTCAACCGTAACCTAAATGAATGAAACATTATTCATTAATTCAATGAAACACGTTTAACACAGTCATGTAATGAATCCAACTGCATTTCATTATTTCATTCAATCAACCTCACCGATTTAATGAATCCACTGCATCTGTTAATTCAATGTGTAGAGCACCTCTTAGTCATTCAATTTCTTGAGCCTAACGCACACATTCAATGGAACCAACGGCATTCATTCATTCATTGAATCAAATTTCAACCGTACATTAAATGATTGAAACGTTACTCATTGATTCATTGTCTTGAACTTAACACACTCATTTACTGAAACAGACTGCATTCATTCATTCATTGAAGGAAACTTCAACCGTACAAGCAATGAAACAACCGTTAGTCATTTATTGAGTGAAACAAACTTAACTCATTCTGTTAGTGAATCTAACTGAATTCATTCTTTCGATGAACGTGTGAATTCAATGAGTGCAGTTTCTGTCATTCTTTCAATTTATCCACCTTAAATCACCTATCAGTGAAACAAACTGCATTCATTCCTTCATTGAATCAAACTTCAACCGTAACTTCAATGAATGAAACGTTATTCATTGATTCAATGAAATACGCTTAACAGTCATTTAATGATTCCAACTGCAGTTCATACTTTCATTGAATCAATCACCCCGATTCAATGAATCCAACTGCATCTGTTAATTCAATGTGTATAGCGTCTCTCACTTATTCAATTTCTGAGTTAAGGCACTCATTCAATGGAACATTCAGCATTCATTCATTCATTGAATCAAACTTCAACCGTACTTTCAATAAATGAAAGGTTACTCATTAATTCTTTGTCTTGTACTTAACACACTCATTCAATGAAACAGACTGCATTCATTTGTTCATTAAAAGAAACTTCAATCGTACAAGCAATGAAACAACTGTTATTCATTTATCGAGTGAAACAAACTTAACTCATTCAGTTAATGAAACGAACTGCATTCATTCTTTCAATATATCAAACATACTAATTCAATGAAAGGAACTGAACGTGAAAATTAAATGAGTACAGCTTCTGTCGTTCATTCAATTTCTCCACCTTAACTCACTCATTCAATGAAACAAACTGCATTCATTCCTTCATTGAATCACACATCAACCGTAACTTCAATGATTGAAACGTTATTCATTGATTCAATGAAACACACTTCACACAGTCATTTAATGAATCCAACTGCATTTCATTATTTCATTGAATCAAACCGTTATTCATTTATCGAGTTAAACAAACTTAAGTCATTCAGTTAATGAAACTACCTGCATTAATTCTTTCAATATATCAAACTGCACTTAGCACTTCAATGAAAGGGACTGAAGGTGTAAATTCAATGACTACAGCTTCTGTTGATCATTCAATTTCTCCACCTAAACTCACTCATTCAATGAAAGTTGTATAAGACTCTGGTGCGGCCACATCTGGAGTATTGTGTGCAGTTTTGGTCGCCGTACTATAGGAAGGATGTGGAGGCACTGGAACGGGTGCAGAAGAGGTTTACCAGGATGTTGCCTGGTATGGTAGAAAGATCGTATGAGGAAAGGCTGAGGCACTTGGGGTTGTTTTCATTGGAGAAAAGAAGGTTTAGGGGTGACTTGACAGAGGTGTACAAGATGATTAGGGGTTTAGATAGAGTCGACAGTGAGAATCTTTTTCCTGCCGAAGGGCCTGTACTGCGCTGTATTCTTCTATGTTCTATGTTCTATGAAACACAGTGCATTCATTCCTTCATTGAATCAAACTTCAACCGTAACTTCAATGAATGAAACGTTATTCATTCATCCAATGAAATACACTGAACACAGTCATTTAATGAATCCAACTGCATTTCATTCTTTCATTGAATCAAACTCACCGATTCAATGAATCCTACTGCATCTTTTAATTCAATCTGTAGAGTGTCTCTCACTCATTCAATTTCTTGGGCTTAACGCACTCATTCAATGGAACCAACGGCATTCATTCATTCATTGAATCAAACATCAACCGTACATTCAATGAATGAAACGTTACTCATTAATTCTTTGTCTTGAACTTAACACACTCATTCAATGAAACTGCATTCATTCGTTCATTAAAAGAAACTTCAATCGTACAATCGATGAAACAAACGTTATTCATTTATCGAGTGAAACAAACTTAACTCATTCAGTTAATGAAATTAACTGCATTCATTCTTTGAATATATCAAACTGCACTTACCACTTCAATGAAAGGAACTGAACGTGAAAATTCAATGAGTACAGCTTCTGACGTTCATTCAATTTCTCCACCTTAACTCACTCATTCAATGAAACAAACTGCATTCACTCCTTCATTAAATCAAACTTCAATCGTAACTTCAATAAATGAAACATTATTCATTGATTCAATGAAACACACTTAACACAGTCATGTAATGAATCCAACTGCATTTCATTATTTCATTCAATCAACCACACCGCTTCAATGAAACTACTGCATCTGTTAATTCAATGTGTAGAGCACCTCTTAGTCATTCAATTTCTTGAGCTTAACGCACTCATTCAATGGAACCAACGGCATTCATTCATTCATTGAATCAAAATTCAATCGTACATTAAATGATTGAAACGTTACTCATTGATTCATTGTCTTGAACTTAACACACTCATTCACTGAACCAGACTGCATTCATTCATTCATTGAAGGAAACTTCAACCGTACAAGCAATGAAACAACCGTTAGGCATTTATCGAGTGCAACAAACTTAACTCATTCAGTTAATGAATCTAACTGAATCCATTCTTTCGATGAACGTGTGAATTCAATGAGTACAGTTTCTGTCATTCTTTCAATTTATCCACCTTAACTCACCTATTCAATGAAACAAACTGCATTCATTCCTTCATTGAATCAAACTTCAACCGTAACTTCAATGAATGAGACGTTATTCATTGATTCAATGAAGCGCACTTAACAGTCATTTAATGATTCCAACTGCAGTTCATACTTTCATTGAATCAATCACCCCGATTAAATGAATCCAACTGCATCTGTTAATTCAATGTGTAGAGTGTCACTCACTGATTTAATTTCTTAAGCTTAAAGCACTCATTAAATGGAACCAACGGCATTCATTCCTTCATTGAATCAAACTTCAACCGTAACTTCAATGAATGAAACGTTATTCATTGATTCAATGAAACACACTTAACACAGTAATCTAATGAATCCATCTGCAGTTCATTCTTTCATTGAATCAAACTCACCGATTGCATCTGTTACCCAACCAATCTGTTAACCAACTGCATCTGTTAATTCAATGTGTATAGCGTCTCTCACTCATTCAATTTCTGAGTTAACGCTCTCATTCAATGGAACGTTCGGCATTCAATCATTCATTGAATCAAACTTCAGCCGTACTTTCAATGAATGAAAGGTTACTCATTAATTCTCTGTCTTGTACATAACACACTTATTCAATGAAACAGACTGCATTCATTCGTTCATTAAAAGAAACTTCAATTGTACAAGCAATGAAACAACCGTTATTCATTTATCGAGTGAAACAAACTTAACTCATTCAGTTAATGAGTACAGCTTCTGTCGTTCATTCAATTTCTCCACCTTAACTCATCATTCAATGAAACAAACTGCATTCATTCCTTCATTGAATCACACATCAACTGTAACTTCAATGATTGAAACGTTATTCATTGATTCAATGAAACACACTTAACACAGTCATTTAATGAATCCAACTGCATTTCATTATTTCATTGAATCAAACCGTTATTCATTTATCGAGTTAAACAAACTTAAGTCATTCAGTTAATGCAACTAACTGCATTCATTCTTTCAATATATCAAACAGCACTTACCACTTCAATGAAAGGGACTGAAGGTGTAAATTCAATGACTACAGCTTCTGTTGATCATTCAATTTCTCCACCTAAACTCACTTATTCAATGAAACAAAGTACATTCATTCCTTCATTGAATCAAACTTCAACTGTAACTTCAATGAATGAAACGTTATTCATTGATTCAATGAAACACACTTAACACAGTCATGTAATGAATCCAACTGCCATTCATTCTTTCATTGAATCAAACTCACCGATTCAATGAATCCAACTGCATCTTTTAATTCAATGTGTAGAGCTTCTCTCACTCATTCAATTTCTTGTGCTTTACGCACTCATTCAATGGAACCAACAGCATTCATTCATTCATTGAATCAAACATCAACCGTACATTCAATGAATGAAACGTTACTCATTAATTCTTTGTCTTGAACTTAACACACGCATTCAATGAAACAGACTGCATTCATTCGTTCATTAAAAGAAACTTCAATCGTACAGGCAATGAAACAACCGTTATTCATTTATAGGGTGAAACAAACTTAACTCCTTCTGTTAATGAAACTAACTGCATTTATTCCTTCAATATATCAAACTGCACTTATTCTTTCAATGAAAGGAACTGAACGTGTAAATTCAATGAATACAGCTTCTGTCGTTCAAACAGTTTCTCCACCTTAACTCACTCATTCAATGAAACAAACTGCATTCATTCCTTCATGAATCAAACTTCAACCGTAACTTCAATGAATGAAACATTATTCCTTGATTCAATGAAACACACGTAACACAGTCATGTAATGAATCCAACTGCATTTCATTCTTTCATTGAATCAAACTCACCGATTCAACGAATCTAACTGCATCTTTTAATTCAATGTGTAGAGCGTCTCTCACTCATTCAATTTCTTGAGTTTAACGCACTCATTCAATGGAACCAACGGCATTCATTCATTCATTGAATCATACTCCAACCGTACATTAAATGATTGAAACGTTACTCATTGATTCATTGTCTTGAACTTCAACCGTAACTTCAATGAATGAAATGTTGATCATTGATTCAATGAAGCACACTTTACACAGTCATTTAATGAATCCAACTGCATTTCATTCTTTCATTGAATCAAACTCAAGGATTCAACGAATCCAACTGCATCTTTTAATTCAATGTGTTGAGCGTCTCTCACTCATTCAATTTCTTGAGTTTAACGCACTCATTCAATGGAACCATCGGCATTCATTCATTCATTGTATCAAACTTCAACCGTACATTCAAAGAATAAAACGTTACTCATTGATTCATTGTCTTGAACTTAACACACTCATTCAATGAAACAGACTGCATTCATTCGTTCATTAAAAGAAACTTCAATCGTACAAGCAATGAAACAACCGTTATTCATTTATCGACTGAAACAAATTTAATTCATTCAGTTAATGAAACTAACTGCATTAATTCTTTCAATGTATCAAACTGCACTTACTAATTCAATGAAAGGAAGTGAAAGTGTAAATTCAATCAGTACTGATTCTGTCGTTCATTCAATATCTCCACCTTAAGTCACTCATTCAATGAAACAAACTGCATTCATTTCTTCATTGAATCAAACTTCAACCGTAACTTAAATGAATGAAACGTTATTCATTGATTCAATGAAACACACTTAACACAGTCATGTAATGAATCCAACTGCATTTCAGTCTTTCATTGAATCAAACTCATCGATTCAATGAATCCAATTGCATCTTTTAATTCCATGTGTCGAGCGTCTCTCACTCATTCAATTTCTTGAGCTTAACGCACTCATTCAATGGAACCAACGGCATTCATTCATTCATTGAATCAAACTTCAACCGTACATTCAATGAATGAAATGTTACTCATTAATTCTTTGTCTTGAACTTAACACACTCATTCAATGAAACAGACTGCATTCATTCGTTCATTAAAAGAAACTTCAATCGTAAAAGCAATGAAACAAACGTTATACATTTATCGAGTAAAACAAATTTAACTCATTCAGTTAATGAAACTAACTGCATTCATTCTTTCAATATCTCAAACTGCACTTACTAATTCAATGAAAGGAACTCAACGTGAAAATTCAATGAGTACAGCTACAGTCGTTCATTCAATTTCTCCAACTTTACACACTCATTCAATGAAACAAACTGCTTTCATTCCGTCATTGAATCAAACTTCAACCGTAACTTCAATGAATGAAACGTTATTCATTGATTCAATGAAACACACTTCACACCGTCATTTAATGAATCCAACTGCATTTCAGTCTTTCATTGAATCAAACTCACCGATTCAACGAATCCAACTGCATCTTTTAATTCAATGTGTAGAGCGTCTCTCACTCATTCAATTTCTTGAGCTTCATGCACTCATTCAATGGAACCAACGGCATTCATTCATTCATTGTATCAAACATCAACCGTACATTCAATAAATGAAATGTTACTCATTAATTCTTTGTCTTGAACTTAACACACTCTTTCAATGAAACAGACTGCATTCATTCGTTCATTAAAAGAAACTTCAATCGTCCAAGCAATGAAACAACCGTTATTCATTTATCGAGTGAAACAAACTTAACTCATTCTGTTAATGAATCTAGCTGAACTCATTCTTTCGGTGAAACCCACTGCACTCTCCGATTCAATGATACCAATTGAATGAATAGAGCTTGTCTCATTCTTTGAATTTCTAGATCTTAACAGTCTCTTTTGCTGAAACAAATGGTGTTTATTCATTCAATCAAACTTCAATCGTGCATTCAACGAAACAAACTGTATTCATTGATTCTTTGAAAAAGACATCCCACATTCATTTAAAGATTCTAACTGCAGTCATTCTTTCAATGTATCAAACTGCACTTACTAATTCAATGAAAGGAACTGAACGTGTGAATTCAATGAGTACAGCTTCTGTCGTTCATTTAATTTCTCCACCTTAACTCACTCATTCAATGAAACAAACTGCATTCATTCCTTCATTGAATCAAACTTCAACCGTAACTTCAATGAATGAAATGTTATTCATTGATTCAATGAAACACACTTAACACAGTCATTTAATGAATCCATCTGCATTTCATTCTTTCATTGAATCAAACTCACCGATTGCATCTATTAACCAACCAATCTGTTAACCAACTGCATCTGTTAATACAATGTGTATAGCGTCTCTTATTCATTCAATTTCTTGACTTAACAGCACTCATTCAATGGAACAGACTGCATTCATTCGTTCATTAAAAGAAACTTCAATCGTACAAGCAACGAAACAACCGTTAGTCATTTATCGAGTGAAACAAACTTAACTCATTCAGTTGATGAATCTAACTGAATTCATTCTTTCGATGGCACCCACTGCACTCTCCGATTCAATGATGCCAACTGCACCTGATTATTGAATGAATAGAGCTTGTCGTATTCATTGAATTTCTCGATCTTAACAGACTCTTTTGCTGAAACAAACGGTGTTCATTCATTCAATCAAACTTCAATCGTGCATTGAATGAACCAAACTGTATTCATTGATTCAATGAAAAAGACTTCCCACATTCATTTAAAGAATCCAACTGCAGTCATTCTTTTAATGTATCAAACTGCACTCACTAATTCAATGAAAGGAACTGAACGTGTGAATTCAATGAGTACAGCTTCTGTCTTCATTCAATTTTTCCACCTTAACTCACTCATTCAATGGAACAAACTGCATTCATTCCTTCATTGTAGTTTAATTCTCAGAATGAATGTATGCAATTTGTTTCAGTAAATAAATGAGTGCAGTTTGATTCATTAAATGTAAAATTCAAGTTTGCTTCATTGAATGACGTTGATTCATTGAAAGATAAATGTAGTTTGATTGGATGAAGGTATGAGTTACGTTTGTTTCATTGAATTAATGAATAACGTTTAATTCATTGAATGCATGATTGAACTTTGTTTCAAAGAATGAATTTGATTGTAGTTTGATTCTTTGAATGAATGAGTTAAGCTCGATACATTGAATGAATGCGAGAAGCTCTACTCATTGAATTCACAATTGCAGTTTTATTGACTGAAGGAATGAGTGCAGTTCGATTCAAAGAATGAATGAATGCAGTTTGTTTCAGTAAATATATGAGTGTAATTTGATTAATTATATGTATGACTTAATTTTGTTTCATCGAAACAATAAATAATGGTTGATTCCTTAATTGAATGTTTGAAGTTTGATTCAATGAATGAAAAAATGCAGTTTGATTCGTTGAAATTATGAATTACGTTTGTTGCATTGAATCAATGAATAACGTTTGATTCAAAGAAAGTCCGATAGAAGTTTGATTCAGTCAATGAATGAATGGGCAGATTGATTCGTTTAAATTATGAGTTACTTTTGCTTCATGGAATCAGTCAATAACGTTTGATTCATTGCATGAAAGATTGAAGTTTGGTACAATGAATGAATGCATGCGGTTTGTTTCATTGGATGAATGTGTTAAGCACGAGACATTGAATTAATGAGATAAGCTCTACCCATTGAATTAATACGTGCAGTTTGTCCTATTGAATGATTGAGTGCAGTTTGAATCAGTGAATGAATGAATGCAGTTTGGTTCTTTGAGTGAATTACTTAAGCTTGAAACATTGAATGATGAGAGGAGCTCTACTCATTGTATTCACACGAGCAATTTGTTTCATTGAATGTTTGAATGCCGTTGAATTTATAAAATGAATGTGTTAAGTTTGTTTCATTGTGTGAATGAATAACGTTTGATTCAGCAAATGTGCGATTGAAGTTTGACTCAATGAACGAATGACAGCAGTTTGTTTTATTGAATGAATGCGTTAAGGGCATGACAATGAATTGGTGAGATAAGCTCTACTCATTGAATTAACACGTGCAGTTTGTTTCATTGAATAAATGAGTGCAGTTTGTATCACTGATTGAATTAATGAACACACTTTGTTTCAGAAAATATGAGAGTGCAGTTTGATTCATTAAATGTATGAGTTAAGTTTGTTTTATTGAATTAGTACATAACGTTGGATTCATTGAATGATAAAAGGTTGATTCATTGAGTGAATGAATGCAGGTTGATGCAGTAAAATATGAGTTACGTTTGTTTCATTGAAATAATGAATAACGCTTGATTCAATGAATGAATGACATAGAACATGAAACATAGAAAAAGGACAGCACAGAACAGGCCTTTCGGCCCAAGATGTTGTGCCGAGACTTAATTCCAATGTAAAATACAGTAACTATACCTCCCCACCCCTCAACTCACTGCTATCTATGTACAATGACTTCGCCTCCAGTACCTCAGCTGGCCACACATTCCATACATTCACAACTCTCTGTGTAAAGAACCTACCTCTGATGTTTCCTCTATACATTCGTCCTAATATCTTCAAACCATGACTTCTCGTACCAGTCAATCCTGCCCTGGGGAAAAATCTCTGGCTATTGTCTCTATCTATTCCTCTCCTTATTTTGTTCTCCTCGATCATGTCTCCGGAAAAGTCCGAACTTTTTAACTCATTCATTCAATGAATCAAACTACATTCATTCATTCATTGAATCAAACTTCAAATTCAATGAATCAAACGATATTCATTGATTCGATGAAACAAACTTAAGTCACACATTTAATCATTTAAACTGCATTCATTCGTTCAATGAATCAAACGTTATTCTTTGATTCAATGAAACTAACTTAACTAATTCTTTCAATGAATCAAACATCACCCAACAATTCAGTGAACAAAAGTCCAGTCATTCAATGAAACGCACTGCACATGTTCATTCACTGAGTAGAGTATCAGTCAATCATTCCATGTCTCGAGTTTGATTCATTCATTTAAAGAATCAAACTTCAATCGTTCATTCATTGCAAACAAACGTTATTCGTTAATTCAATTTAGCAAACTTAACTTATTCATTCAACGAATCAAACTGCTTTCATTCATTCACTCAACGAAACAAACTGCACGTGTTAATTCAATGAGTATAGCTTTTTCCGTTCATTCAATGTGTCGAGCTTAATGCATTTAATCAAAGAAACAAGCTTTATTCATTCATTCTTTGAATCAAACGTCAATGAATTCATCGCTTCATTGAAACAAACTTAACTCATACATTTAAAGAATCAAACTGCATTCATTCATTTCATGATTCAAACTTCACTCAATCTTTCAATGAATCAAACTGCATTAATTCATTCATTTCATGAAGCAAACAGTACTCATTCATTCAATGAAACGCACTGCATGTGATCATTCAATGAGTAGACCTTCTCTTATTCATTCAATGTCTCGAGCTTAACTCATTCATTCAGAGAATCAAACTACATTCATTCATTCATTGAATCAAACTTCAAACTTCAAATTCAATGAAACAAATGATATACACTGATTCGATTAAACAAACTTAAGTCACACATTTAGTGAAACAAACTGCATTCATTCAATTAATGAATCTAACTGCATTCATTCGTTCAATGAATCAAACGTTTGATTGAATGAATAAATTGAATTGAACTTAACTAATTCTTTCAATGAATCAAATGTCACACAACAATTGAATAAATTAAACTGCGCTCATTCATTAAATGGAACGCACTGCATGTGTTCATTCAATGAGTAGAGTATCGGTCATTCATTCCACGTCTCGAGCTTGAACCGTTTATTCAAAGAATCAACTACAATAATTAATTTAATGAACCAAACTTCAATCGTTCATTCATTGTAACCAAGCGTTATTCATTGATTCAATGTAACAAACTTAACTCATGCATTTAATGAGAGAAACTGCATTCATGCATTTCATGAAACAAACTGCATTCATTCATTTCATGAATCAAACTTCACTCATTCATTTAAGCTTGAGACTTTGAATGAATGAGAGAAGCTCCACTGAATTAACACCTGCAGTTTGTTTCGTTGAATTAATGAAGGCAGTTGGTTCCTTTAAAAGAATGTATTAAGTTTGTTTCATTGAATCAATAACTAACATTTGATTCGTTGAATGAATGCTAAAAGGTTGATTCATTGAATGAATGAATGAATGCAAGTTGATTCATTAAAATATGAGCTATGTTTGTTTCATTGAATCGATGAATAATGTTTGATTCAATGAATGAACCACTGAAGTTTCATTCAATTAATTAATGAATGTGGTTTGATTCGTTGAAATTATGAGTTACGTTTGTTTCATTGAAACAATGAATAGCGTTTGATTCAATTAATGAATTAATGCAGTTTGTTTCATTGAATTAATGCGTTAAGCTCGAGTCATTCGATTAATGAGATAATTATATTTATTATATTCATTATATACTCATTATATTAACACGTGCGGTTTGTTTTCATTGAATGAATGAGTGCAGTTTTATTCACTGACTGAATAAAAGAATGCAGTTTTTTTCAGTAAATAAATGAGTGCAGTTTGATTCATTAAATATATGAATTAACTTTGTTGGATTGAATCAATAATTTACGTTTGTATCTTTGGATGAATTATTGTAGATTGATTCATTGAATGAATGAATGCAGTTTGACTCTTTGAATGAATGAATTAAGCTTGAGACTTTGACTGAGAGAAGCTCTACTCATTGAATTAACAGGTGCAGTTTGTTGCTTTGAATGACTGAGTGCTGTTTGATTCATTGAAAGAATGAAGGCAGTTGGTTTCTTTAAAAGAATGTGTTAAGTTTGTTTCTCTGAATGAATGAATAACGTTTGATTCATTGAATGTACGATTGAATTTTGATTCAATGATTGAATTAATGCAGTTTGCTTCCTTGAATAAAGGCTTTAAGCTCGAGACAATGAATTAATGAGATAAGTTCTACTCATTGAATTAACACGTGCAGTTTGTTTCATTGAATGAATGAATGCAGTTTGTTTCACGTTTGATTCATTGCATGGATGATTGAAGTTTGATTCAATGAATGCAGTTTGTTTCTTTGACTGAATTACTTAAGCTGGAGACATTGAATGATGAGAGAATCTCTACTCATTGCATTAACACAATTAGTTTGTTTCATTCACTGAATGAATGCCGTTGGATTCAAAAGATGAATGTGCTAAGTTTGTTTCATTGTGTGAATGAATAACGTTTGATTCAGCAAATGTGCGATTGAAGACTGATTAAACGAACGAATGTAAGCAGTTTGTTTCATTGACTGAATGAGTTAAGCGTGAGACATTGAATGAATGAGATAAGGTCATCCCATTGAATTCACACCTGTGGTTTGTTTCATTTAATGAATGAGTGCAGTTTGAATCACTGAATTAATTACTTAAGCTGGAGACATTGAACGATTAGAGAAGCTCTGCTCATTCATAGTATAGTAACTTAACCTACGCACTCCTCAATTCACTGCTATCCATGTGAATGTCCAGCAGTCGCTTAAATGTCCCCAATGACTTCGCTTCTACCACCTTAGCTGGCCAAGCATTCCATGCATTCACAACTCTCTGCGTAAAGAATCTATCGCTGATGTCTCCTTTCCCTTCCTGCTAATATCTTCAAACTATGACTTCTCACACCAGTTAATCCAGTCCTGGGGAAAAGTCTCTGGCTATTGATTCTACCTATTCCTCTCATTATTTTGTACACCTCAATCAGGTCTCCTCTCTTCCTCCTTTTCTCCAGAAAGAAAAGTCCGAGCTTATTCAACCATCCTTCATAAGACAAGCCCTGCAGTCCAGGCAGCATCCTGGTAAATCTTCTTAGCACCCTCTTCAAAGTCTCTGTATCTTTCCTAAAATAGGGCGATCAGAACCGGACACAATATTCCAAGTGTGGTCTCACCAGGGACTAGTAGAGCTCACGGCTCTTAAACTCGATACCCCTGATAATGAAAGCCAAAACACCATATGCTTTCTTAACAATTAAACTTCACTCACTCTACTCGTTGAATAAACATGAGCAGTTTGAGTCTCGGAATTAATGTATGCAATTTATTTCAGTAAACTGCATTTATTCTTTCATTGAAACACACTTCAATCGTATATTCAATGAATCAAACATTCTTTTATTGAGTGACACAAACGTATCACATTCATTTCATGAATCGAACTGTATTCATTCTTTCAATGATTTAAAACTACATGTGTTAATTCAATGAGTAGAGCTTCTCTCATTCATTCAATTTCTTGATCTTAACGCACTCATTCAATGAAAGAAACTGCATTCATTCATTGAATGAATCAAACTGCACTCATTTATTTACTGTAACAAACTGCATTCATTCATTGAATGAATCAAACTGCACTCATTTATTTACTGTAACAAACTGCATTCATTCATTGATTCAGTGAATCAAACCGCTCTCATTCATTCAATGAAACAAACTGCACGTGTAAATTCAATGAGTAGAGCTTATCCGATTAATTCATCGGCTCGAGCTTAGTGCACTCATTCAATAAAACGAACTGCACTCATTTATTCATTGAATCAATCTTCAATCGTACATAGAATGCATCAAACGTTATTCATTGATTCAATGAAGCAAACATAACACTTTCATGTAATTAATCCAACTGCATTCATTCAATGAATCAAACAGCACTCAGTCATTCACTGAATCAAACTTCAATCGTGCAATCATTGATTCAGTGAATCAAAATGCACTCATCTTTCAATCAACCAAACTGCACGTGTTAATTCAGAGTCGTGCTTATCCCCTTAATTCAATGTCACAAGCTTAACACACTCAGTCAATGAAACAAACTGCATTCATTCATTCATTCATTGAAGCAAACTTGAATTGTGCATTGAATGAATCAAACGTTATTCATTAATTGAGTGATGCAAATTTAACACACGAATGATTGTGTGCAATTTGATTCATTGAATGAATGAATGCAGTTGAATTCATGAAATGAATGTGTTAAGTTTGTTTCATTGAATCAACGAATAACGCTTGATTCATTGAATGTACGATTAAAGTTTGATTCAATGAATGAATGCAGTTTGTTTCATTGAATGAGTGCATTAAGCTCAGGACATTGAATTGAAGGGATAAGCTCAACTCATTGAATTAACATGTAAAGTTTGTTTCATTGAACGAATAAGTTAAGTGTGCCTTATTGAATCAATAAATAACATTTGATTCATAGAGTAAATGATTGAAGTTTGATTCGTTTAATGAATGAATGCGAATTGATTTGTTAAATGTTGGCGATACTTTTGTTTCATTGAATCAATGAATTGCTTTTGATTTGTTGCGTAAATATTTGAAGTTTGATTCAATTAATGAATGAATGCAGGTTGTTCCATTCAATCAATGCATTGAACTCGAGACATTGAATTAATAAGAAATAAACTGCATGTGTCAATTCATTGAGTAGACATTATCACATAAATTCAATATCTCGCGCTTCATGCATTCATTCAATGAAACAAACTGCATTCATTCATCGAATCAAACCTAAATGGTACATTCAATGAATCAAACGTTATTCACTGATTCAATGAAACAAACTTAACACATTCATTTAATGGACCCAATTGCATTCATTCATTCAATGAATCAAACTGCACTCGGTAATTCAAACAAACAAACTGCACCTGTTAAATCAATGAGTAGAGCTTCTTTCATACATTCAACGTCTCAAGCTTAACTCATTTATTAATTGAATCAAACTTCAATCATTCATTCAATGAATCAAACGTTATTCATTGATGCAATGAAACAACCGTAACTCATACTTTTTATGAATCAAACAGCATTCATTCATTCAATTAATCACACGTCAACCATTCATTGAAATAATCAACCATTTTTTCTATTGATTTAATGAAACAAACCTAACTCATAAATTAAGTGAAGCAAACTGCACTCATTTATCTACTGAAACAAACTGCATTCATTCATTCAGTGAAACAAACTGCACTCATTCATTCGATGCAACAAACCACACGAGTTAATTCAATGAGTACAGCATTCATGAATTCAAGGTCTCGAGCTTACCGAATTCATGCAATGAAATAAACTGCATTCATTCATTCATAGAATCAAACTTGAATTGTACATTCAATGAAACAAACATTATTCATTAATTCAATGAAACCAATTTACCACATTCATTTAACGAATCCAACTGTATTAATTCATTCAATGAATCAAATTGCACTCAGTTATTTATGAAACAATCTGCACATGTTAATTCAATGAGTCGGGCTTCTCCCGTTCACTCAATGTCTCGAGCATAACTCATCGATGCAAAGAATCAAACTGCATTTACTCATTTATTGATTCGTTTAAACAAACTTAACTCATACATATAATGAATCAAACTGCGCTCATTTATTTCTTGAAAAAAAACTGCATTCATTGATTCCTTCATTCAGAGAATCAGACAGCACTCAGCCAGTCAATGAAACAAACTGCACGTCTTAATTCAATGAGTTCGAGCTTCTCTCATTCACTCAATATCTCAAGCTTAACTCATTTATTCATTGAATCAAACTTCAATCATTCATTCAAAGAATCAAACGTTATTGATTGATGCAATGAAACAAACGGAGCTGAGACTTCTAACGAATCAAGGTGCATTCATTCATTCAATGAATCAAACTTCAATCATTCATTCAATTAATCAAACGTGATTTATTGTTTCAATGAAACAAACTTAACTCATGCATTTAATGAAGCAACCTGCACTCATTTATGTACTGAAACAATCTGCATTTGTAAATTCATTCCTTCTGTGAATCAAACTGCACTCATTCCTTCAATGAAACAAACGGCACATATTAATTCAATGAGTAGCGCTTATCTCATTAATTCAATGTCTCGAGCTTAATGCATTCATTCAATGAATCAATCTTGCATCATTCATTCTTTGAATCAAACGTTAATGGAACAAACGTAACTCACATGTTTAACAAATCAAACTGCATTCGTTCCTTCAATTATACAAAATTCATTCATTCATTCAATGGAACAAATGCTTTTCATTGATTCAATGAAACAAACGTAAACTCATACGATAACGATTCAAATCTCATTCAATCTTTCAATGAATCAAACTGCAAACATTTATTCAATTAATCATACATTGTTTATTGATTCAATGAAATGAACTTATCATGTACATTCAATGAAGCAAACGGCACTCATTTATTTACTGAAACAAACTGCATTGAGTCATTCATTCATGGAGTCAAACTGCACTCATTCATTCAATGCGACAAACTGCATTCATTCATTTAATGAATCCAACTGCATGAAGTCATTCAATGAAACTAAGCGCATGTATTAATTCAAACAGTAGAGCTTACCTTAGGAATTCAATGTCTCGGGTTAATGCATTCATTCAAAGAATGAAACAGCATTCATTGAATCAAATTTCAATCATTCGGTCAATGAATCAAGTGCAATTCGTTGGTTTATTGAATCAAACTCTAGTATTTCTTTAATTAATGGAACTTTTATTCCTTGATTCAAGGAAACAATGTTTACTCATACTTTTATTGAAGCAAACTGCACTCATTTATTTACTAAAACAAACTGCATTCATTCATTTAAGTGAATCAAACTGAACTCATTCACTCAATGAAACAAACCGCATATGTTAATTCAATGAGTAGAGCATATCTCATGAATTCAAGGTCTCAAGCTTCTTTCTGCATTCATTCATAGAATCAAGCTTCAATTGTACATTCAATGAAACAAACGTCTCATTGTTAAGTTTGTCTCATTGATTCAATGAGACAAACTTAGTTTCATTTAACGAATCCAACTGCATTCATTCATTCAATGAATCAAACTGCACTCATTTATTCCTGAAATAAACTTCACATGTTAATTCAATGAGTAGAGCTTCTGCCGTTCACTCGATGTGTCAAGCATAACTCATTAATTAAAAGAATGAAACTGCATTCATTCATTCATTGAATCAAACTACAATAATTCATTCAATGATTCAATCGTTATATGATGATTCGTTGAAACAAACTTAACTCATACATTTCATGAAACAGACTGCACTCATTTATTTACTTTAAAAAACTGCATTCATTCATTCATTCATTGGGTGAATCAGACAGCACTCATTCATTCAATTAAACAAATTGCACGTGTTAATTCAAAGAATAGAGCTTATCTCATGAATTCAATGTATCCAGTTAACACATTGATTCAAAGTAACAAACTGCAATCATTCATTCATTGAATCAAACTACGATCGTACTTTCAATGAATCAAACGTTACTCATTGAAACAAATGTAACTCATATGCATTCATTCAATGAAACAAACTCCATTCATTAATTCACTGAATCAATCTTCAATCATTCATTCTTTGAATCAAACGTTATTCATGTTTCAATGAAACAAATGTAACTCATACTTTTAACGAATCAATCTGCATTCATTCTTTCATTCAATCAATCAAACTTCAATCATTCATTCAATGAATCAAACGTTATTCATTGATTCAATGAAACAAACCTAAGTCATATATTTATTGAATCAAACTGCACTCATTTCTTTACAGAAACGAAATGCATTCATTCATTCATTAGTGAGTCAAGCTGTACTCCTACATTCAATGAAACAAACTGATGTTAATTCAATGAGTAGAGCTTATCTCATGAATTGAATGTTCTGAGCTTATCGCATTCATTCAACAAAACAAACTGCACTCAGTTATTTAATGAAACAAACTGGACGTGTTAATTGAATGAATTGAACTTCTCTCCTTCACTCAATGTCTCAAGATTAATTCATTCATTCAAAGATTCAAATTGCATTCATTCATTTAATGAATCAAACTTCAATCATTCATTCAATGAATCAAACTGCACGTGTATATTCAATGAGTACAGCTTATCTAGCAGAGCTTATCGCTTAGTTCAATGACTTGAATTTAACGCATTCATTCAATGAAACAAACTGCATTCATTCATTCTTTCATTCATTGAATCAAACTTAATCATACATTCAATGAATCAAACGTTATTCATTAATTCAATGAAACAGACTTAACTCATTCAATCAATAAATCAAACTTCAATCACACATTCAATGACTCAAACTGCACTCAGTCATTCAAAGAAACAAACTGCACGTGTTAATTCAATGAGTAGAGCTTCTCACATTCATTGAATCATTCAATCTTAACTCATTCATTCTAAGAATTGAACTGCATTTTTCCATTCTTTGAAGCAAACTTCAATAATTCATTCAATAATCAAATGTTGATTCAATGAAACAAACGTAAATCGTACATTGAACGAAATAAATTGCATTCTTTTATTAAATGAATCAAACGTTACTCATTGATTCAATAAAACAAACCTGACTCATGCTTTTTACGAATCAAACTGCATTCATTCATTCATTCAAGGATCAATGTTCAATCATTCGTTCAATGAATCAAACATTATTTATTGAATCAATGAAATAAACGGAACTCTTACATTTAAATAATCATACTGCACTCATTTATTTCATAAAACAAACTGTGTTCATTCATTTAGAGAATCAAACTGAAATCATTCATTCAGTGTAACAAACTGCATGCGTCAATGAGTAGAGCTTATCTCATGAATTCAATGACATGCATTTAACACATTTCTTCAATGAAATAAACTGCATTCACTTATTCATGGATCCAAACTTCAATCGTGCATTCAATTAATCAAACGTTTGAAGAATTGATTCAATGAAACAATCTTAACACAATCAACTCATGAATCCAACAGCATTCATTCATACTGTGAATCAAACAGTTTTTCAAAGTAGCAAACTACTCGTGTTAATTCAAAGAGTAGAGCTTATCTCATGTATTCAATGTCTCAAGCATCACTCATTCATTCACTGAATCAAACTTCAATCATTCATTCAATGAATCAATGAAATAAACTGCATTCCTGCATAGAATCAAACTTCAATCGTACATTCAATGAAGCAAACTTTATTCTTTGATTCAATGAAATAAACTGCATTCCTGCAAAGAATCATACTTCAATCGTACATTAAATGAACCAAACGTTATTCATTGATTCAGTGAAACAAAATTAACACATTCATTTCTTTGAATCCGACTGCATTCATTCATTCAATGAATCAAACTGCACTTATTCCTGAAGAAGGGCTTATGCCCGAAACATCGATTCTCCTGTTCCCTGGATGCTGCCTGACCTGCTGCGCTTTTCCAGCAACACATTTTCAGCTCAAACTGCACTTACGCCAATCAAAAAAAACTGCACGTGTTAACTCAATGAGTAGAGCTTGTATCATTCATTCAATGTCTCAAGCTTAACTCATTCATTCAAAGAATCAAACTTCCACCATTCATTCAATGAATAAAATGTAATTCATTGATTCAATGAAACAAAGTTAACCCGCACATTTAATCAATCAAACTGCATTCATTTATTTAATGGAGCAAATTGCATTCAATCATTCAGTCAATCACACTACACGCATTCATTCAATGAAATGAACTGCACGTGTTAATGTCCCGAGCTTAACGCATTTATTTAATGAAACACACTGCATTGATTGAATCAAACTACAACCGCACTTTCACTGAATCAAACGTTATTAATCGATTCAATGAAACAATCTTAACACATTTAGTTTATGAATCCAACTGCATTCATTCATTCAATGAATCACGCTGCACCCAGTCAAGCAATAAAACAAAGTGCACGTGTTAATTCAATGAGTAGAGATACTTTTAACGAATCAAACTGCGTTCATTCAATGAATCAAACTTCAGGTATTCATCCAATGAATTAAAGGTCATTTGTTGATCCAATCCAACAAACTTTAATCACACATTTAATGAATGAAACTGCACTCATTCAGTTAAAGAAACCAACTGCCTTCATTCATTGATTGAAACAAACTTCAATCGTTCATTCAATGAATCAAACGTTTTTCATTTATTCAATGAAACAACTTACCACATTCTTTTCAAGAAACCAAAACCTTTCATTCATTCAATGAATCAAACTGCATTCAGTCGTTCAAAGTAAAAAAAACTGCACATGTTAATTCAAAGAGTAGAGCTTCTCTCATTCATTCACAGTCTCAAGGTTAACTCATTCATTCAAAGAACATAGAACATAGAACATTACAGCGCAGTACAGGGCCTTCTGCCCACGATGTTGCGCCGACCTTGTCATACCAATCTGAAGCCCATCTAACCTACACTATTCCATGTATGCCCATATGCTTGTCCAATGACGACTTAAATGTACTTAAAGATGGCGAATCTACTACCGTTGCAGGCAAAGCATTCCATACCCCGATTACTCTCTGAGTAAAGAAACTACCTCTGACATCTGTCCTATATCTATCACCCCTAAAATTAAAGCTATGCCCCCTCGTGCTCGCCATCACCATTCTTCGAAAAAGGCTCTCCCTGTCCACCCTATCTAACCCTCTGATTATCTTATATGTCTCTATTAAGTCACCTCTCAACATTCTTCTCTCCAATGAAAACAGCCTCAAGTCCCTCAGCCTTTCCTCGTAAGACCTTCCCGCCATACCAGGCAACATCCTAGTAAATCTCCTCTGCACCCTTTCCAAAGCTTCCACATCCTTCTTATATTGTGGTGACCAGAACTGTACACAATACTCCAAGTATGTCTTCCTAACAACCCTGTCAACCTGGGTGGCAACTTTCAAGGATCTCTCTGCTCATCTACACTACCATGAATTTGCCATTAGCCCAGTACTTTGCATTCTGATTACTCCGACCAAAGTGAATCACTTCACACTTGTCCACATTAAACTCCATTTGCCACCTCTCAGCCCAGCTCTGCAGCTTACCTATGTCTCTCTGTAACCTACAACATCCTTCATCACTATCCAGAACTCCACTAACCTTAGTGTCGTCTGCAAATTTACTAACCCACCCTTTTTCACCATTATCCAGGTCATTTATAAAAATGATGAACAGCGGTGGACCCAACACCGACCCTTGCTGTTCACCACTGGTAACTGGACTCCAGGATGAACATTTCCCATCAACCACTAACCTCTGTCTTCTTTCAGCAAGCCAATTACTGATCCAAACTGCTATATCTCCCTCAATCCCATTCCTCTGCATTTTGTACAATAGTCTACTGTGGGGAACATAATCGAACGCCTTGTTGAAATCCATATTCACCACATCAACTGGTTTACTCTCATCCACCTGTTTGGTCACCTTCTCAAAGAGCTCAGTAAGATTTGTGAGGCACGCCCTACCCTTCACAAAACCGTGCTGACTATCCCTAATCAAATTATTCTTTTTTAGATGATTATAAGTCCTATCTGGTTACTCCGACCAAAGTGAATCACTTCACACTTGTCCCATTAAACTCCATTTGCCACCTCTCAGCCCAGCTCTGCAGCTTACCTATGTCTCTCTGTAACCTACAACATCCTTCATCACTATCCAGAACTCCACTAACCTTAGTGTCGTCTGCAAATTTACTAACCCACCCTTTTTCACCATTATCCAGGTCATTTATAACACTTTACCAACAATTGAAGTAAGACTCACTTCTCTATAATTACCAGGATTGTTTCTACTCCCCTTCTTGAACAGGGGAACCACATTTGCTATCCTTCAGTCTTCTGGCACTATTCCTGTAGACAATGACGATTTAAAGATCAATGCCAAAGGCTTGGAAATCTTCTCCCTGGCTTCCCAGAGGATCCTAGAATAAATTCCATCCAGCCCAGGGGACTTATCTATTTTCACACTCTGCAGGATTTCTAATACCTCTTCCTTGTGAACCTCAATCACACCTAGTCTAGTAGCCTGTATCTCACTAATCTCCTCGAAAACATTGTCATTTTCTAGAGTGAATACTGTTGAAAAATATTCATTTAGTGCTTCCCCTATCTCCTCTGACTCCACACACAACTTCCCACTACTATCGTTGATTGGCCCTAATCTTACTCTTGGTCATTCTTTTATTCCTTAAATACCTATAGAAAACCTTAGGGTTTACCCTGATCCTATCCGCCAACAACTTCTTCTGTCTCCTCCTGGCTCTTCTGAGCTCTCTCTTTAGATCTTTCCTGGCTACTTTGTAACTCTCAAGCGCCCTAACTGAACCTTCTCATCTCATCCAAATTAAGCCTTCTTCCTCCTCTTGACCAGAGATTCCACTTCCTTCGTAAACCATGGCTCCTGCACTATACAGCTTATTTCCCTTGAATAAGCTCCACATTTCTATTGTGCCTATCCCTGCAGTTTCCTTCCCCATCATATGCTTCCTAAATCTTGCCTAATCGCATCGTAATTGCCTTTCCCCCAGCTGTAACTCTTGCCCAGTGGTATACACCTATCCCTTTTTTATCACTGAAGTAAACATAACAGAATTGTGATTTCTATCACCAAAGTGCTCACCTACTTCCAAGTCTAACGCCTGGCCGGGCTCATTACCCAGTACCAAATCTAATGTAGCTTCGCCCCTTGTTGGCCTATCTACATACTGTGTCAGGAAGCCCTCCTGCATACACTGGACAAAAACTGACTCATCTTTCGTACTCATACTTATAGTGTTCCCAGTCAATATTTGGAAAGTTGAAGTCCCCCATGACAACTACCCTGTCTCTCTCACTCCTATCGAGATCCTTTTCTCTACAGCTCTGGAACAATTCGGAGGCCTATAGAAAACTCCCAAAAGGGTGACCTCTCCTTTCCTGTTTCTATCTTCAGCCCATAGTACCTCAGTTGACGAGTCTCCAAACATCCTTTCTGCAACTGTCCTTGACCAACAATGCCACACCTCCCCCTCTTTTACCATCTTCTCTGTTCTTACAGAAATATCTAAATCCTGGGACCTGCAACAACCATTCCTGTCCCTGCTCTAACCATGTCTCTGAAATGGCCACAACGTCGAAGTCCCAGTTACCAAACCATGCTGCAAGTTCACCCACCTTATTCCGGATGCTCCTGGCATTGAAGTAGACACAGTTGAAACCAACTTCTTGCTTGCCGGTGCCATCTTGCGTCCCTGAAGCTTGATTTTGGACCTCCCTACTCTCTAGCATTTTCTGTACTCGAACTACAATTTTGGTTCCCATACCCCTGCTGGATTAGTTTAAACTCACCCCAATAGCCTTAGCAAATTTCTCCCCCAAAGATATTGGTAACCCTCCGGTTCAGATGAAGACCATCCTGCTTGTCCATGTCCCACCTACCCCAGAAAGTGCCCCAATTATCCAAGAATCCAAAACACTCTCTCCTGCACCATCCATGTAGCCACGTGTTCAACTCCTCTCTCTCGCTATTCCTTGCCTCACTTGCACGTGGCACGGGCAACAAACCAGAGACAACAACTCTGTTCATCCTAGCTCAAAGCTTCCACCCTAGCCCCCTGATTTTCTGCCTTAAATCTCCATCTCTCTGCCTACTTATGTCGTTGGTGCCTTTGTGGACCACGATCTTGGGGCTGCCCCCCTAGCCCTTAAGGATCCCAAAAACACGGTCAGAAACATCACGAACCCTGGCACCTGAGAGGCAACACATCAACTGTGAGTCTCTCTCATCCCCACAGAACCTCCTATCTGCCCCCCTAACTATGGAGTCCTCAATGACGACTGCTCTGCTCCTCTTCCCCTTTCCCTTCTGAGCAGCAAAGACAGACTCTGTGCCATAGCCCTGTACCCCACTGCTTTCCCCTGGTAAGTCATCCCCCCCAACAGTTTCCAAAACGGTATACTTATTGTTGAGGGGAATGGCCACTGGGGATTCCTGCACTGCCTGCCGACTTCCTTTCCGTCCCCTGACTGTAACCCATTTGCCTTTTTCTTGTATCTCTGTAACTCCTCTCAATCACCCCCTCTGCCTCCTGAATGATCCGAAGTTCATCCAGCTCCAGATCCAGTTCCCTAACGTGGTTTTCGAGAAGTTGGAGTTGGGTGCACTTCCCGCAGATGTCGTCAGCAGGGACACTTGGTGGTGACCCTTACCTCCCACATTCTGCAGGAGGAACTTTCAACTGCGCTAACCTCCATTCCCATTATTCTAAATTCCCAAAGAGACTATTGAAATAAATAAGGAATAAAAAAAAATTCGTTATCTTACCAATCTGGTGCACAGGTCCCTTTTTTTTTGCTTAGAGGAGGAGGATGGGTGGGAGACCCGAGTAGTGTTTCGGGTAATGCAACCACACAAATATATGACTCCTCCCTCGCACCTCTTGGCAAACGCAGGCCCGATTCTCGAGGTAAGTCCCTTTTAATGCGGGAAAACTCACCCTTCCCGGCAGCCCTCGTTTCACCTCTCCATCTCTCCTCGCCGCTCTGGCAAAAAGAATCAAACTGTATTCATTCATTAATTGAATCAAACTTCAATTGGATATTCAATGAATCATACATTATTCATTGATTCAATGAAAAGGCAATGGGTTCAACGAATCAACCATTATTTACTGATTCAATAAAACAAACTTAACACATATATTTAAATAATCAAACTGCACTCATTTATTTACTGAACCAAACTACATTTAATGAATCCAACTGCACTCATTGATTGACTGAAAAAACTGCATACATTCAATCAATCAAACTGCGCTCAGTCATTCAATGAAACAAACTGCACGTGTTAATTCATGAGTCGAGCTTATCTCGTTAAATCAATGTCTCGAGCTTAACCCATTCATTCAATGAAACAAATTTCATTCATTTATTTATACAATCAAACGTTAATCGTACATTCAATGAATGATACAAACTTAACACATACATTTAAGCAATGCAACTGCATTCAGTCATTCATTGAATCAAACTTCAATCGTACATTCATTGTATCAAACGCTATTCACTGACACAATGGAACAAACATATCATTCATTTAGTGAATACGAATGCATTCATTCTTTCAATGAATCAAACTGCACTCAGTCATTCAATGAAATAAACTGCACATGTTAATTCAAAGAGTAGAGCTTCTCTCATTCATTCAATGTCTCAAGCTGAACTCATTTTTTCAGTCGCTCATTCAATGAATCAAACGTTAATCATTGATTCAATGAAACAAACGTAGCTCATGCTTTTAAAGAATCAAATTGCATTCATCGATTCAATGAATTAAACGTCAATCATTAATTACACGAATGAAGCGAGATTCATTGATTCAATAAAACAAACTTAAATCATATAAATAATAAATCAAACTGCGCTCATTTATTTACTGGAACTAACTGCATTCATTGATTCAAAGAATCAAACGTAACTCATACTTTTAACGAATCAAAGTGCATTCATTCAATCAAACATCAGTCGAACATTCAATGAATCAAACGTTTTTCATTGTTTCAATGAAACAAGCTTAACACATTCTTTTAAAGAAGCCCACTGCCTTCATTCATTCAATGAATGAAACTGCACTCAGTCTTTCAAAGAAAAAAAAACTGCACGTGTTAATTCAATTCATTCATTCAAAGTCTCAAACTTATCTCATTCATTCAAAGAATCAAATTGCATTCATTCATTCATTGAATCAAACTTCAATCAGACGTTAAATGAATCAATGGAAGAAACGTAATTCATACTTCTAACGAATCAAACTGCATTCATTTATTCAATGAATCAAACGGCAATCATCCATTCAACGAATCAAACGTTATTTATTGATTCATTAAAACAATCTTAACTCATATTTAATTAATCAAACTGCACTCATTTATTTACAGAAACTCATTCATTCAATGTCGCAAGTGTAACTCATTCATTCAATGAAACAAACTGCATTCATTCATTCAAACTTCAGACATTCATTCAATGAATCAAACGTTATTCATTGATTCAATGAAACGAAAATAAGTCATACTTTTAACGAATCAACTTGCATTCATTCATTCGATGAATTAAATTTCAATCATTCAGTCAATGAATGAAACGTTATTTATTGATTCAATCAAACAATCTTAACTTATACATTGAATCAATCAAACTGCACTCATTTATTTACTAAAACAAACTGCATTCAGTCATTCATTGAATCAAACTTCAATCGCACGTTTGCTGAATCGAACGTTATTCATTGACACAAAGAAACAAACTTAACACATTCATTTTATGAATCAACGGCATTCATTTAATCAATGAAATAAACTGCACGTGTTAATACAATGAGTAGAGCTTCTCACATCATTCAATGTCTCAAGCTTAAGTAATTCATTCAAAGAACCAAACTGCATTCATTCATTAAATAAAACTACAATCATTCACTCAATGAATCAAACGGTATGTATTGATTCAATGAAACAAACGTAATTCATACTTATAACGAATCAAACGGCATTCGTTCATCCAACGAATCAAATGTTATTTATTGATTCAATCCAAAAACCTCATCTCATACATTTAATGGTTCAAACTGCACTCGTTTACTTATTAAAACAGACTAAATTCTTTCTTACAGTGAATCAAACTGCACTCATTCATTCAATGAATCAAACCGCAGGTGTTAATTCAATAACTAGAGCATATCTCATTAATTCAATGTCTCGTCTTTAACGCAAACATTCAATGAAACAAACAGCATTCATGCATTAATTGAATCAAATTTCAATCGAACATTCAATGAATCAAACGTTATTAATTGATTCAATGAAACAAACATAACACATTCATTTAATGAATCCAACTGCATTCATTCGTAAAATGAATCAAGCGGCACTCGGTTATTCAATGAAACAAACTTCAGGGTATAATTCTATAAGTAGACCTTCTCTCGTTAGCTCAATGTTTCAAGCTTAACTCAGTCATTCATTGAATCAAATGTTGTATATTGATTCGTTGAAACTATCGTAACTCACGCATTTATGAATCAAACTGCACTAATTTATTTACTGAAACAAACTGCACTCATTCTTTCATTCAGAGAAGCAAACTGCACTCATTCGTTCAATGAAACAAACAGCACGTGTTCATTCAAAGATTAGAGCTTACGTCATGAATTCAATGTCTCGAGTTAACGCATTCATTCAATTAAACAAACTGCAATCATTCTTTCATTGAATCAAACATCAGTCGTACATTTAATGAATCAAACTACATTCATTTATTCAAGAAACAAACTTAATGAGTCCAACTGCATTCATTGAATGAATGATTGAACTTTGTTTCAATGAATGTAGTTTGATTCTTTGAATGAATGAGTTAAGCTCGATACATTGAGTGAATGCGAGAAGCTCTACTCATTGAATTCACAATTGCAGTTTTATTGACTGAAAGAATGAGTGCAGTTCGATTCACTGAATGAATGAATGAATGAATGCAGTTTGTTTCCGTAAATACATGAGTGTAATTTGATTAATCACATGTATGACTTAAGTTTGTTTCATTGAAACAATAAATAACGTTTGATTCCTTAATTGAATGATTGAAGTTTGATTCAATGAATGAATTAATGCAGTTTGATTCGTTTAAATTATGAGTTACGTTTGTTTCATTGAATCAATGAATAACGTTTGACTCAAAAAAAGTCCATTTGAAGTTGATTCAATCAATGAATGAATGCAGATTAATTTGTTTAAGTTATGAGTTAGGTTTGTTTCATGGAATCAATCAATGACGTTTGATTCATTGCATGAAAGATTGAAGTTTGGTACAATGAATGAATGCATGCGGTTTGTTTCATTGAATGAATGCGTTAAGCACGAGATATTGAATTGATGAGATAATGTTGCACTGAGTCAATAAATAACGTTTGATTCATTGACTGAATAAATGCAGTTTGATTCATAAAAATAGGAGTTACGTTTGTTACATTGTTCAATTAATCATGTTTGATTCATTGAATGTACGATTGAAGTTTGATTCATTGAATGAAGTAATGCAGTTTATTTCGTTGAATAAATGTGTTAAGCTTGGATCATTGAATTCATGAGATAAGCTCTATTCATTGAATGAACACGTATCATTGAAAGAAGGAGTGCAGCTTGACTCAATGAATGAATTCGTGAATCTCATTTCTCAGTAAATAAACGGGTGCAGTTTGACTCATTAAATGTATGACTTAAGTTTGTTTAATTGAATCAAGAAATAACGTTTGATTCATTGAATGAATAAGTGAAGCTGTACTCATTGAATTAACACGTGCAGTTTGTTTCATTGAATGAAGGAACACAGTTGGATTCGTTACATGAATGTGTTAAGTTTGTTTCATTAATCAATGAATAACGTGTGATTCATTGAATATACGATTAATGTT